>NC_137604.1:26634852-26812352 GCF_963280865.1 Gymnoscopelus braueri
GCTCAGCCTATAGCTGTACTGTAAAAAGAATAATTTAAAAAAAACTTTTAAATTAATGCTAAATAGTTTTAGTCAGGATTTACAGCTCTGAAGCCATTAAATAAATGTAGTGTTAGGTGTCCATAGTATATTAACCAACACGTGTCTGGGCTGAGCAGCAGCATCCAGCTATGGCTCACCTAATTTATACTGTACAGGATTTAGCAGAAGTAATAATGATCATAGCATAACGTGTTGTATAACATTCGTCCGAGTGTGTGCCTTACAGTCATCATATAGATTCTGCCTCTCTACAGCACTGACTACAGCACATGCAGCAGCTAACACTGCTAAATTGCACACATTTCAGCATAGGCTATTTGTCTTGTGCATAAAACGGTTCCAGCAAGAACAATTACACAAAATGCATGCTCAAAAACATTTATAAGGGAAAGGAGGTTAGACTTGTGTTCTGCTCCAATAGTTAACAGACTGGCAAAAAAAAAAAAACACTCTGCTTGAGTAGTGGCCTGGGTGCTATACATCACTGAGTAAAGACAAGCTGCTGCACATGGTAATGGCTAAGGTGTGTTAAAATGTACTTGGGCAATATGACTGCATTATTAATGATAAATGTGTAACAAAGATACCGTATCTATAAATACTGCCTCTAAAAGGAGGCCTGGGGTAATGGCATTTTTCCTCCTTTACAATACATCAGCTCGTGGCATGTGCCAAGGGAGGCCGTCTTGAAGAGGGTTGAGAGGTTTATGAGAAGTGAGATTCCCTAACGGACAGAAAAGGTGAGAGTGAGGCTGGGGCTGCCTGGGAGTCCGTCCAAAGTGCAGCTCAGCTCACATTCTGCTCCTATAGTCTGACTGAATGTCAAACGAGCCTACAGGCTTTCTGTTCTGTCTGACCGTGGGGAGCTAGGCAGACTGCAGGTCGGTCAACACACACACACACACACACACACACACACACACACACACACACACACACACACACACACACACAGAGCTATCACTCTCCCTCTCTCGGGTTAAGGAATCCCCTGCCTGCGCCTGATAATTGACCGCGGCTCGGTGACTGGCTGTGGAATGTGTCATCGCCCGACTACGAGGACTGCTGTCGCATTACCGAGTGTGTATTTCTGTCATCTCACACACCCAGGGTGCATGTTTCAATTTACCACACATACAATATGGAAGCAAGCAAGGCAGTCGCCCCTGTACGATGACGATGGCACCCCATGAATTCTAGACACATAGGCCTGCTAGTGGATTACACGTCGAAATAGCGAGAGAGGTTCATTCGGCATTAATCTACTATGAGGGATTAATTCAGTAGCCTAGACTACACAGCATTAAAAGAAAGACTGTACACAGTGACAGGCCAAACCAACACGGCGCATATAGGCTATATCTATTCTCCCCCGGCTGCTTCATAGGCTATTATGAACACTTTCAGCGGGGCATTGTGCGCGCACGCGTCCACACGCACGTACAACAACCCCACAGCGCGGAATCCTAAGCCAAGGCAACCTATTACATAATGACACAGGCTGACATTTCATATAGCCAGGGATGGATGGATGATGGTGAAAACATGCGCGCTTGCTTGCTTACTTTCCCAGCTCCTCGAATAGCTGGAATTCGTCGGTAAATCTCGTGCAGATCGTTAACGCCATCCTGATCGGTGATGGTGGTGGTGGTGGTGGAGGTGGGAGACGGTGTTTTTTTTAAGATGCTCTCGCAAAAATCGTCAACACCGCCCGATTTGTCCTAAAATCGTCAACACCGCCCGATTTGTCCTAAAATCGTCAACACCGCCCGATTTGTCCTGAACCTGCAAGCCAAAACGGAGGGGTTTTCATGCACAGTTTAAAAGAACAGGCGAGATGATTCTGCGGCAAAGATCGACTGTCTCTAGGATTTGCTTGAAGGTGGATGATTGTAGAATTCCAGCGTTTTTTTCCGCGACTCCGTGTAGTTTTTTTTTTTTCCTTCTTCACACGCAGTGGCTCGTCACACGGTCACAGCTCTGAAGCGCAGCATTTTGTGTGCATTTCCATAATAACTAAACGCGCGTCCATCGGATCCCCAAGTGCGACTGTTGTCTCTCTGCGCTCATCATCAGACACCGCACTACGAGTGTTGCCAGATTGTGTGAGAGAAACAAGCAACCAGGTCTAGTGAAACAAGCCCAGAAGAAACAACTTTTTAGGCCACATGAGCACGTTAAACCTATTATGCATCGGCTATTTGAAAATAGCGTTATGATACAAAATACAAATGTGAAAATGTACCTTAGCTAAAGCTTATGAAATACCATACAAATAAAATAATATAATAATAATATTCCTTATGTTATGTTACTATTAGAATGTATTTGAAAATAGCCGATCTGATGTGACACGTTGTGCTTGTGAGCTTATATAGATCTGCTATTTTCAAAAACTCTTGCAATAAAATGTGGAATATTTGGAATATTTTTGAAACATTCTAATAACACAAATGCTCCCTTGGAAGCAAGCCTAAATAAGCAAGTACACTTTAGAAACAAGCCCAAAAAACGCAACCCGCAACTACCATTTTTTACAAGCAACTTTACAGAAAAAGAAGCACAAAGTCACTTATAACAAGCCGACATGGCAACACTGTGCACTACCGCACCTCCCCCTAGCTGTGAACCCAGTCCCACCCCTGTGCCTGCATCAGGAGGAGACAACTATATATAATAATGATGATGATGATAGTAATAGTAATAATAATAATAATAATAATAATAATAATAATAATAATAATAATAATAATAATAATAATAATAATAATAATAATAATAATAATAATAATAATGCATGCATGCATACATACATACATGAGGCCTATACTACATAGTACATACAAGAAAATACTAGCCTATATTTTCGCTGTCCTTTGGGGGCTGGATGCTGATGGGAAGAACAATAAATCAAAAATCCATGCTTAAAACAACATTTTAATACCGATTAGGCTACTGTTTAATATATTTGTCATTAGCAGATTGGGGCTGGTTAGTGAGAAGCTAATGCCTATAACAGACAGTTGCAGTGCAAAACGATACACATAAGGTATGTTTTCCTGTAGGAATCGGATGGTAGCCTAACTAACAATGAGATTTAAACTAGTATTTGATGAAAACGAGCCACTATTTTTAGCTTTAAGGAGTCTGGTATTTTGTGTAGGCCTACTTGAAAAAATAAAATAAAGCAAAATACATTTATAGTCAAAGAAAAAGTCCCATGCAACAATGCCTTGGCTTGCACAGAATGATGGTGACTCTGAGAGCTAGGCCACAGACACGGACAACTTACTTTTTTTTAAAGTAATCCAATACTCACTATAGTGATGGAAAAAGTACTTTTTTACTTGAGTAAAAGTATCAATGTAGAAATACTCTGTTATAAGTAAAAGTAAGGTATTCAAAATGTACTTGAGTAAATGTACAAAAGTATTGGTATCAAAATGTACTTAAAGTACCCAAATTAAAAGCAGATGGCAGATCTACAAGCTCACAATGCATCGCATTGTGACCATTTTGAGCTTGTAGATCGGCTATTTTCAAATGGCTGAAGTGGTTACTGTATGTTTTGTAATAATAATCAAAATCTACAAAGTAACTAGTAACTAAAGTTTTCAAAAAATTGTTGTGGAGTATAGAGTACAATTTTTGCCTCTGAGATGTGGAGTAGAAATAAAAGTACTGAAAATGGAAAATTCTCCAGTTAAGAAAAAAATACCTAAAAACTGTACTTGAGTAAATGTACTTAGTTACTTTACACCACTGCTGATACTGTGTGTGTCCAGTATATCCACTACCAGTGGTAACCTAAAGAGTTCTATTGCACATTGATTATTGGTGTAAAAGTCCAGTAGGTGACAGTATTGTACCGAGCATTTAACGAATGAGAGCAAACATCTGTTGCAGTTGCAGAGTAAAGTTATCCTCTTTGATACCTCTTGTTTATGGATGAAATTGGTATCCTGACTGTTAAGACCTGGAGAGATGGGGAGACCCCTGTTACTGAACAAACATTAAATAGCAATAATGACTACTATCCGAATATAGACTCTAGACTCTAGAGTCTGGCTTTAATTATTATTATTATTATTTTATTTTTTTCAAAAAATAACACTTACAGCAACTTTAATTCCATTGTGTAGTAGTCTGGGGATAACCGCACTAAAGTGTGGTGTCCTTAATTGTGAAATTACATTACATTGACTATTGAAACAAGAACCTATCAACCACCTTGCGAGCTCTGAGCTTGTACTGAAAACAGGGCATGTTTTTTTTATCAGGTCATCTTTAATCTCTCAAGAACAGAGCAGAGGGCGCTGTTTTTCCTTTTTTATTTGGCGGTGGGTTCCCAGATTGGGTCATCTTAAAACATTGGTTCTCGAAGTAGGATCAGGGGACCCCCAGGTGTCCTTGAGCGGGTTCCAGGGGGTCCTCAGCTAAATGACTGATTGTTAGGAATTGGAAAGTTACAGTTCTGTAACTCGAAGTGTGCAACCAAGTTCCATTTGTACACACTGTCAGAGTATGGGTCCATGGCATAATGAATACCAAATTGGGGGGAAATTTAAGATTTGGAGGACCACTGTCTTAAATAAATGAAAGTAAATGAAAAACAGAAAGAATAGACACGAAGAAATACAATGCACCTCAATGTAATTAACTTTCACCTTTTTATATAAGAGACTTACAATGACATACAAATAAAATATACAATACACACATACATTAATTCATATGTGAAATACTTGTATTAACTATTATGTGTCAGTGCAAACAATACAACTCTGGTATTATTATTCTCATAATAGCATACAATAACTTAATATAAATAAATAAAATGCATGGTGCACAAATTGCTTACCAAATAAACATTATAAATAATATACAAAGTCATTTCTTCATAAATAGTATCCAAATGTTTTACACAAACATGTGCGCCAATTCAAAAACCAACCAGTAGGTAGTATTATGGCGACCTTTGTCATATTATAAAATTAATACTTCATAGGTACTTTTCCGGACAGTCCAGAATCACATTTACAGTATCACCTTTCACTTTTTCACACAGTCACCCACACAATCACGGCAGATCGACTTGTAGCCATGCAAGGCACCAATCTGCTCATCTGGAGTAGTTAGGGGTTCAGTGTCTTGCTGAAGGACTCTTCAACAAAAAGGAGCCAGGAATCGAACCACCAGCCACGACGATTATGGTCACTCAATTTCCTGAATCAGTTCCCACACACTTCACATTCAGCGTCTTTTGCTATGGAGAAAAAATGTACAGAAAAATATATATCAACCTCGGATTCAGACTATATGAACTTTATGTTACAGGGCATATTTTCCTAGCCTGGTAAACACCCCCTCCCTCCGGAAATCTCATGCATTGCATTTGGTTTCAGGAAGGAGGGTCTGGGATTGCTCACAGAGTAAAGCTGCCCGAACCGCTGCGCATACGAACCAATCAGCGGCTGCTAGGGGCGGGATCATCCAATCACCTGCCTAGTAGCTTGAAAAAATGAAACTCCGTCTGTCATCGATTCTGCGCCCGGAGTCTCAGATGCAAGTACGCTGTGAAACAAAATGTGTGTCGCAAGCTGCTTCCATTTGACGGAGTGAGGTTAATATTTTCCTGATTATTGACAATTTCAACATCTGAACAAAAAACTGGTCAGTCTATGGGGGTATTATTGACTACTTACTTGGACATAAACCTCTCAATGACTCTCTTGACCCAGGGCGCATTGGGGTCCAGACAAACCTCCTGGCCTGTTTTCTTCAGAGTGGCACTATAATACCAAAAATAAAAAGACGTGCAGTCAGAATGAGAACTTTGATCTTAAATGCTTATCAAAGCTATAATAATAATAATAATAATAATAATAATAATAATAATAATAATAATTAAGAGCAGTACAAAAAAACAGCAATAATTATGAACTCATTCATAAATACGTTCCTAAGCATGAAATCATTTTTGCATCCAAATGGGATCAGTGTCAGTAGATTATATGGGACGAGGATGAATGCTTTGCCGGCAGGACTCACATGATCTCAGCCCTCTCACAATGAGAACTGGCAGGTCTTATTTCAAACTTCTCAATTAGACGGCCGATGGGTCTACTCTCCGTGAGAATGCAATGGCAGCGAAGCTCCACTCCAGGTTTCAGGATCATCCCTGTTAAGAGTGACAACAGCATGTCATATTATTACAATGATGTTGTTGATACTGGACAAAGAACAACAGAAGAAGGCAGTCAATGTGTAAGTAGGTAGATGTGAAAGCATAAATAACAAGAGTACACAGTACATGCACATTAAAAACCATGTGGGTACCTTCTAGCATGCTCAGAGTTAACACTTTTTACTGTTTACTGTGAACATGCATACAGTACAGTACAGTACACCACAGAGGTCATTGTTACAATCACACATCGTTACAAAAAGGAATGACTTACCTTCAGTGATGGATATGAAGGCCAGGAGCACCACAATAGCAGTAACAGTGATTTTGCTGCTCGTCATCTTCAGATTGATATGATGTATAAACAGATTAAACACTAAAACACGGACTGATTAAAGTAAAGCCTTTGACTGAACAAAGCACAGAAGAAGGTTTGTATGCTGCAGTATTTATCTTTCATTCAATTCCCTCACTCTCTTCTCCTTTCACCTTGTTTTGGTTTGACTGCAGACTTCCTCTGTTGCTGAAGAACAGAGTCCACTCCTTTTAAAGCCTTTATCTACTAAGCCGATGGCAGAGCTTATCGCATGTTGTTGTTTTGCGATAGCAGCGAATTAGGGCTGCGTGAGACGTCCTTGAATGGCTTCCGAACCAAAGTCATAACACCAGGTGTCCATGAGGGGGGAGCTGGTCGAGGGGGGTGGGTTCTTGGTATGGGTACGGTTCTGGGGAGGGCGGGAGGGGCGGGTGGGCATCTACTCCTCTGCATTTCGCTGGGTGAAAAAGTCCAGGTTTTTTGGCTTGGGGGGGTCCAAATCGATCCTAAAAAAATCCAAACCAGACAATTTATCTAGTCTTTATCCAAATTCCAGTCTGTCCATGCCCGCTCTGATCATGGTCAAATAGCCTTGCAGTGCGGTTATGTCGGCGCGAAGAACACCGGCTCGCTCAGCGGCACCTCTGGCTTCGACCTCCGCACGTGCCATGATCTTGTCTAGCTTCGTGTCCAAACCACGGACCCTTTCGTTGTTGTTGTCCACCTCATGCCTCAGTTCAGTGATGTTGCCCAATTTTGCGTCCAGTTTGGGGATCCACTCGATGATGTTGTCCATCTCGCGTCTTAGCTCAGTGGCCATACCCGTCAGAGTAGCCAGCGCTCTACCCGCCTCCGCACCGTCCCGGGCAGCTCTCATCTTGGCAATTTTTCGATACACAAGTGTAATGCCAGCTCCAATTAGCAAGAAACCTGTTATCGTTGCTGCGAAGATATAAATATCTTCCGCATCCTCAATTTGCAGCACTTCAAAACACAGAACTCTCCATTTGAAGTCGGAATCACCCATGTATCCACTCAGATAGGTGCCGTCTGGACAAATTGGCTCATCTGGGCCAGATTGCCGGGTTGAGAAAATTTTGTCAATTGCGTTTAACGACCAGTTAATAATATAATCCATGTTTTTATCCTGAGACTGTTCGCTCGTGCAGTGGAGAGAGGCTGGAAAGTTTTTGGGATAGGATGGGAGGAGAGAGGAGAGGGTGCGACTGCCTTCGTCAAGCAGCAGGAGTTGGGGCTGGTGGGAATTTACACGGAGGATCCTATGACAGACAGTTGCAGTAGCTACTGTCTACACGGAGGATCCTATAACAGACAGTTGCAGTAGCTACAAAACATGTGTAGGCCTACTTAAAAAAAATAAAAGAAGCGTCATCAGCGCCCATACCCTAGGTGGTGTTGGCGAAAGGTCCTACTCTGTGTGGAGTTTGCATGTTCTCCCCGTGTCTCCCAGGGTAGTTAATTGTCACGGTCCGCTCCTCGGGCCGTGGACTTTGATGTTATTATTTAGACCGCCATTGCCCTTATATGGTCGTGGACACTTAGGCCTGTTCTGTCTGAGTCCAGACCATGACAGTTAATACCCTCACAAAAACATCTAGTAATCCTGGTCGCTGTACTGCCTCCCCATGACAGCCAGGGCGCCTGATGGAGGGGAAGGGAACTGGTTGGAATAACGTGCTCCTTCCACGCGCTATGTCCTACCGGGGAAACTCCCCCCTGTCAGGTGACAAGAAGGTCAGTTGGCTCTCATGCATTGAAGGAGGCATGAGCTCGGCCCTGGCCTCCCTAGGCTGGAGAGGGGAGTGTAGTGCCCAGGATCACTTAGATAATTGGCACCGGGTGAAAAAGGGGTACAAAAATCGTGGGATTTTTTTTTTAAATAAAAATAATAAATAAAAGAAAGCAAAAGACATTTGTAGTCAAAGAAAAAGTCCCAATCAACATGCCTTGCACAGATGGTCTGAGAGGTAGGCCCACAGGCACGGCCAACTTACTTTTAAAAGTAACTCAATGGTGGAAAAAGTACTACTTTTTTTTACTTTAGTAGAAGTATCATATCAATACTGCAATGTAGAAATACTCTGTTACAAGTAAAAGTATGGTATTCAAAATTTACTTGAGTAAAAGTACAAAAGTATTGGTATCAAAATGTACTTAAAGTACCAAAAGTAAAAGTACTCATTATGCAGAATGTCCTATTTCACACGTTTTCACGTTTTCAAACAAATAGCAGATCTACAAGCTCACAATGCATCGCACTGACCATTTTGAGGTTGTAGATCGGCTATTTTCAAATGGCCAAAATGTATATAGGGCTTAAGTGGTCACTGGTATGTTTTGTAATAATAATCAAAATCTACAAAGTAACTAGTAACTCAAGTTTAAAAAAAATTGTAGTGGAGTAAAAGTACAATATTTGCCTCTGAGATGTTGCGGAGTAGAAATAAAAGTACTGAACACTGGACATACTCCAGTAAAGACAAAAATACCTCAAAACTGTACTTAAGTACAGTACTTGAGTAAAAGTACTTAGTTACTTTACACCACTGCTGATACTGTGTGTGTCCAGTATGTCCACTATCCAGGACCAGTGGTAGCCTAAGAGTTCTATTGCACATTGATTATTGTTGTAAAAGTCCAGTAGGTGACAGTATTGTACCGAGCATTTAACGAATGAGAACAAACATCTGTTGCAGGTGCAGAATAAAGTTATCCTCTTTGATACCTCTTGTTTATACGATATTTGAGGAAATGTAGGCTATGTGTTTCCACCTTTCTGTTGTGTGCAATATCTTATTAGCCTATATATGTTTTTTATCTACTAAAAAGCGAATAAAGGCTTTTCAAATGTAGGGAGTAAAACAACACCTAGAAATGTGTTACTTGAGGTTTATGAACAAATCAAGAAGTCACATAATAAGCTACCACCTATTAAGAGGTAGGCTTCGGCTATAGGTGATATTATTGTTGTTGAAATAAATAGCTCTATATTCTGATAGTATCTAATCAGACCATTAAGGCTAAATGGATGCATCCCAAATGGATGCAATGTGTTGTTCTGGTGTTTATGAGCCAGGATTTCCAACACATGTATGAGGATGAGCCATGATAGTCTGAAACTAGGTCAGCTATGCTGGAGAGAGGAGTAATGTGCTGTATCTCTGAGCAAAGCCATGGAACAGCTCGTCTTGGTTCCAGTCTGCACCGCTCAGGTCTGTGACCATCCATCCTGGTTTTGCTACTCAACCACCATATTTCATGTTGTCTTTTCCTTTAAAGACAATCTACTCGCCTTCACAAAAAACCTGTTTCACTCAAGACAGCATTAGAGATGACAGAAGTGGTTGAATAATGCACTTCAGAGGAAAAGAGGGTTGAATACGCTTTACCTCACATGAACCCTCTCTTCCCAAGTTCTAACCCCATCTAGGCTTGGGCTGCTGCGTGCTTATAGGCTTTGCTCTGAGCAAAGCCTATAGCCTGGCGTTGGCCAGACTGATAACGTGGATTCACTCACAAGTTCCTCCTCACCGTGGAGGAGGAACTTGTGAGTGAATCCACGTTATCAGTCTGGCCAACGCCAGGCTAGGTCAGCTATGCTGGAGAGAGGAGTAATGTGTCTCTGAGCAAAGTCATGGAACAGCTCGTCTTGGTTCCAGTCTGCACCGCTCAGGTCTGTGACCATCCATCCTGGTTTTGCTACTTAACCGCCATATTTCATGTTGTCTTTTCCTTTAAAGACAATCTGCTCTAACCTCACTCCGTCAAATGGAAGCAGCTTGCGACACACATTTTGTTTCACAGCGTACCGTCAAATGGAAGCAGCTTGCGACACACATTTTGTTTCACAGCGTACTTGCATCTGAGACTCCGGGCGCAGAATCGATGACAGACGGAGTTTCATTTTTTCAAGCTACTAGGCAGGTGATTGGATGATCCCGCCCCTAGCAGCCGCTGATTGGTTCGTATGCGCAGCGGTTCGGGCAGCTTTACTCTGTGAGCAATCCCAGACCCTCCTTCCTGAAACCAAATGCAATGCATGAGATTTCCGGAGGGAGGGGGTGTTTACCAGGCTAAATCTGCTCTCCTTCACAACAAAACCTGTTTCACTCAAGACATTATGATGGCAGAATTGGTTGAATAATGCACTTCAGAGGAAAGAGGGTTGAATGCGCTTTACCTCAAATGAACCCTCTATTCCCAAGTTCTAACCCAATCTAGGCTTGGGTTGCTGCGTAAACAAGAAATACCAGAGTCAGAGTGAGTACAAACATCCAATGAGAACAAACATCTGTTGCATGTGCAGAATAAAGTTATCCTCTTTGTTACCTCTTGTTAATATGATATTTGAGGAATTGTAGGCTATGTGTTTCCACCTTTCTGTTGGTGGTGTGCAATATCTTATTAGCCTATATATGTTTTTTTATCTACCATAAAGCGAATAAAGGCTTTTCAAATGTAGGGAGTAAAACGGCACCTAGAAATGTGTTACTGAGGTTTATGAATGAATCAAGGAGTCACATAATAAGTTAGTTAAGGTGATATTATTTTTGTTGAAATAAATAGCTCTATATTCTGATAGTATCTAATCATTGCAGAGTGTTTGTTCAGTAACAGGAGTCTCTCCATCTCTCCAGCACTTAAAAACATAAAATTCATTTTCAAGTCAGGATACAAATGTCATCTTTGTTGCACAAACTGGTCCAGTGAATTGCACTGCACCTGCTGCTTTTGTTTTATCTCTCCTTGCGGCAGCACGTTTATGTATGTAGGCCCAGTGGTGGAAAAAGTACTCACATGTTTTACAAAAGTAAAAGTAAAAGTATCAATAGTGCAATGTAGAAATACTCTAAGTAAAAGCAGATGACTACTGTCCAAATATAGACTAGACTCTAGAGTCTGGTTTCAATTCTTCTTCTTTTTTTCTTCTTTTTTTTTGACCAAAAAATAACACTTACAGCAACTTTAATTCCATTGTGTAGTAGCCTGGGGATAACCGCACTAAAGTGTGGTTTCCTTAATTGTGAAAACATTGACTATTGAAACAAGAACCTATCAACCACCTTGTGAGCTTTGAGCTTCTACTGAAAACAGCCAGGGCATGTTTTTTTTATCAGATCTTAAAACATTGGTTCTCGAAGTAGGATCCGGGGACCCCCAGGGGTCCTTGAGCGGATTCCAGGGGGTCCTCAGCTAAATGACTGATTGTTAGGAATTGGAAAGTTACAGTTCTTGAAGTGTGCAACCAAGTTCCATTTGTACACACTGTCAGAGTATGGGTCCATGGCATAATAGCCTCGATCTCCAGGCTTTTATTGTTTAGTAATGGCATAATGAATACCAAATTGGGGGTGAAATTTAAGATTTGGAGGACCACTGTCTTAACCACCGGAGTAAATGAAAAACAGGAAGAATGGACACTAAGAAATACAATGCATCTCAATGTAATTAACTTTCACCTTTTTATATAAGAGACATACAATGACATACAAATAAAATATACAATACACACATATGTGAATTCCTTAACTATTATGTGTCAGTGCAAACAATACAACTCTGGTATTATTCTAATAATAGAATACAATAACTTAATATAAATACATTAAATGCATGGTGCACAAATTGCTTACCAAATAAACATTATAAATAATATAATATAATAATATAGTAATTTCTTCATAAATAGTATCCAAATGTTTTACACAAACATGTGCACCAATTCAACAACCAACAATAGTATTATGGTGTATTATGGTGACCTTTGTCATATTATAAAATAAATACTTCATAGGTACTTTTCCGGACAGTCCAGAATCACATTTTTCACCTTTTACTTTTTCACACAGTCACCCACACAATCACACATCGACGGCACATCGACTTGCAGCCATGCAAGGCACCAATCTGCTCATCGGGAGTAGTTAGGGGTTCAGTGTCTTGCTGAAGGACTCTTCAACAAAAAGGAGCCAGGAATCGACCAGCCACAACGATTATGGTCACTCAACTTCCTGAATCAGTTCCCACACACTTCACATTCAGCGTCTTTTGCTATGGAGAAAAAATAAACAGAAAAATATATATCAACCTCGGATTCAGACTATATGAACTTTATGTTACAGGGCATATTTTCCTGATTATTGACAAAAAACTGGTCAGTCTATGGGGGGTATTATTGAATGGTACTTACTTGGACATAAACCTCTCAATGACTTTCTTGACCCAGCGCGCATTGGGGTCCAGACAAACCTCCTGGCCTGTTTTCTTCAGAGTGGCACTATAATACCAAAAATAAAAAAGACGTGCAGTCAGAATGAGAACTTTGATCTTAAATGCTAATCAAAGCTATAATAATAATAATAATAATAATAATAATAAGAGCAGTACAAAAAAAACAGCAATAATTATGAACTCATTCATAAATACGTTCCTAAGCATGAAATCATTTTTGCATCCAAATGGGATCAGTGTCAGAAGATGATATGGGATGAGGATGAATGCTTTGCCGGCAGGACTCACATGATCTCAGCCCTCTCACAATGAGAACTGGCAGGTCTTATCTCAAACTTCTCAATAAAACGGCCGATGGGTCTACTCTCCGTGAGAATGCAATGGCAGCGAAGCTCCACTCCAATCCCTGTTAAGAGTGACAACAGCATGTCATATTATTACAATGATCTTGTTGATACTGGACAAAGAACAACAGAAGAAGGCAGTCAATGTGTAAGTAGGTACAGTAGATATGCATGTGAAAGCATAAATAACAAGAGTACACACAGTACATGCACATTAAAAACCATGTGGGTACCTTCTAGCATGCTCAGAGTTAAATGAACACTGAGGATTTTACTGTGAACATGCATACAGTACAGTACACCACAGAGGTCATTGTTACAATCACACATCGTTAGAAAAAGGAATGACTTACCTTCAGTGATGGATATGAAGGCCAGGAGCACCACGATAGCAGTAACAGTGATTTTGCTGCTCGTCATCTTCAGATTTATATGATGTATAATGATAGTAATAATAATGTATGCTGTGTTAATTATTATTATTATTATTATTATTATTATAGCTAATATTTGATTAGCATTTAAGATGTATGTTTGTATGCTGCAGTATTTATCTTTCATTCAATTCCCTCACTCTCTTCTCCTTTCACCTTGTTTTGGTTTGACTGCAGACTTCCTCTGTTGCTGAAGAACAGAGTCCACTCCTTTTAAAGCCTTTATCTACAAAGGATCTACATTGTATGAGTCATGAGTTTCCCGGGTATACTAAAGTTGCGCAAGTCGGGGCTGGTGGGAATTTACACGGAGGATGTGACTGAGTGCGTGCTAAGATGTTTGACAGATCTGTGACACTTAAAGGGATACTTCACTTTCACATAAAATAAACATTAAAAATATATATAAAAAAAAAATGAAAGAAGTTATGGCAAAATAAAGGCCCCCTCACACATTAGTAGGACACTCTAATGCGTGAGGGGGCCATGAATTTTCCATAACTTTTTTCATTTATTTTTAATATATTTTTTAAATGTTTCCCCGGCCCTAAAGTGAAGTATCCCTTTAACATAATCAGCATTTGTCATATTATTATAGACCTAACACAGGTCCTAATATGCCTTGAAAAAACTAAACATGAGTGAGCATAAAATGGAGCAATTACCAATGAATGTGGAACGCTTATAATAACAGATGCTTGATCAGTTTCATAATGATATGGAAGTGACCGAATGACACCATTACTCACATAACTATGGAATGCAAATTACACAGCTGGCAATGTCTCACTGAAGACATTCAATTTAAAAAAAAGAAATGTAAAAAATTATTAGTTAAGATTTTGAAATGCTTGAAAAAAAAAGTGTTGTAATTTTCATTACGCGTCATTATGCTATTGGAATGACCTTGACCAACTGTTAAATCATAAAATGTTTGTTTTCTGCTTATAGAATGCAGGTAACACTTTGTAATAAGGTAGTGGTACACATTGACTTGTTGCTTATAGCATGCGTGCATGATCATGATTGATTGATTGATTGATATCTTTATTGATCATGAAATAAACATATGTCACATTAAGTGAATAAATACAAAAATACATAAATAAAATAAATACATCTGACCCACCATAATCAAAAGGATAAAGCAAAAAAGCTTACAGCTTGTCTCCATTGCGGTCCTTAGTATGAGGTGGGTACAGTATGAAGTCATGTAGTGTGGTGATGGTGAATGCATGAATGTATAGAATTCAGGATGTGCTAATGTGTCCATATGTGAAGAAGTCTCTGAGTAGATGCGTGCATAGCATATTGGCTCTTTATTAGTCATTATAAAGCATGCATTAATGCCTTATTCTGCATGACCAGTTTTCCCTCAATAACATGATACTAAGTAAGATCATAATTCATGCTACAGCTAACTGTAGCATGAATTATGTTAATTATGCTTAATATGATTTACTCAGTAGAGGCCTTATAAGGTGCTTATAGCATAATAATGGTCATTCTCCCTTAATAACCCTTAATAAATATGGTAAAACAAACATTTAAACTCAGAATCACTCATTTTAGTGAGGTTTGGAACAAAATTTGTAACCCACACAGGTTCCCTATGCTGGTGGGAATTTACACGCAGGATGTGAGTGTGCGTGCTAAGATGTTTGACAGATCTGTGACACTTAACATAATCAGCATTTGTCATATTATTATAGACCTAACACAGGTCCTAATTTGCCTTGAAAAAACTAAACATGAGTGTGCATAAAATGGAGTAATTAACAATGAATGTGGAATGCTTGCAGTAACAGATGCTTAATCAGTTTCACAATGATCTGGAAGTGACCGAATGACACCATTACTCACATAACTATGGAATGCAAATTGCACAGCTGACAATGTCTCACTGATGACATTCCATTAAAATTAATACTAATTTAAACAACACTGGTGTCCCTATTTTTTGCAAAGATTTCCATTCCAATTGTCATACAATGGTGAATGCATGAATGTATATGGGGCTTAAGTGGCTAAGAAAATAACAGTATGATGCAATCTTTAGATATATGTCTGACATACGCTATACTGTGTGTCATCCAAAATGTAACTCACAGGAAGGAGGATTGCATGCACCATATGATTTATTAGTGAAGATTTTGAAATGCTTGGCGAAAAAAAGTGTTTTACACGTGTGTTAAAAAGAAAGTGTATTACACGTCCTTATGCTATTCACTCATTTTAGTGAGGTTTGGCACATCATTTGTAACCCACACAGGTTCCCTATTCTGGAGCTGCTTCCTCTTCACCCTTGATAAATCCATTATTATTAGGGGGAATTAAGCTCAACAAATAGTCAATAGTTACTATCTCACCATCTCAGAAGGGGTGCCAAAAGATTCAGACACATTAAAGGCGTTTTAAAAGGGAAAATCTAAAATCGCCACCAGAAATGACACACAATTTACAAAAGGTGATATAATTCGGACATTTTGGCTGATTGTCTTATATATATATATATATATATATATATATATAGCTTTTACATTTATAGTAAATAGACTAATAATAAAGGATTTGGCCAGAGAAACCTATACAAATGTCTTAAATACGTTTTAAACAACTTTAAACACCAAACATAGGCTTAGAAAACATTTTGAGTCAATGGCATATATACATATATCTAGTCTGCACCGTTTTAGTGTTGTCACAAATATATACGTTTTTCAATACATATTCGCAACACATTTGCTGCACTATTGATACTGTACCAGCCATGCTTCCTTCTACGCATCTTCTTGTTTCTGCATAGTGGACACACGCCCGCCCGACGCCCGCCCGCTTGCCCACACACACACACACACACACACACACACACACACACACACACACACACACACACACACACACACACACACACACACACACACACACACACACACACACACACACACACACACACACACAGGAGACTACAGCTAACAAGGTCAATTGCAGGGCAAGATATAACATTTTGATAGATTCTGGAGCAACATGTTCACTGTTCAGAGCAAGCGACTGAAGCGAGTATGAAGACTATAGGCTCAGGAGGGGCACCTGTCACTGAACGCTATATGCCTTTACACAGTGCCCTTAGCATGTAGTCATCAGGAACTCAAGCATTCGTTTATGCTGTTTACAATATGTCCAGTTAATCTCATGGGAAGGGGCTTAATTAATGTGCAGGTAGTGAATTATACTCATATCTACCCCTGATGGGGTGGAGGAGACCACAAGACCCTGGCCTGGGGTGTCCAAATAGTGGGAATGTGCGTGTGAGTTTCACGGAAAGCGCTGCGTTCATGGTTTGAGACATTTTGTTCAAAACGGACCAATCCTGCAAACTTTGGAAGCCAACCTTAGCAAATCAGGATGGAATATGAAATATCAGAAAGATCTGTTTTGATCACATGACTATAAAGATACTGTGTACCGATTTGCGTGATGTTTGGATAAAATCTGTAGGAGTAATATCCAAAAATAGGTTTTGCACAAATCGCCCTCCTGGTGGCGCTATAACAGGCCCATGTGAAAAATTCTGAATTGGCACCCAGGGAGTGTGTGTGCAGTTTCGCAGCGACCGGGCCAACGGTGCCGGAGATTAGCCGCTCGCAGACAGATGGACGGACACACGGACGGATGGACGGACGGACAGGGGGTAAAACATACTCTCTCTCGCCATGCCTTTCAGCCTGGCGGAGACAAAAAACTGTTGGCGTATCAGAGGAATTGACAACATTTGCTCAGACTTGATCTTGACGCACACAAGCAAGGTCATTTACTTTAGGAATCCTAATTCATTACTTGGTACACAAAGTGCAAATTAACTATACAATAAATAAACGTTAAGTTCAATGTTTACTAGTCCTTGGATTGTGCTGCTGCCTCTCTCTCTCATCTGATTCTCAAGGCAAGTTATTCGAGGGGAGTATGCTGCATATCGCTCTTGGAGAAGAGACACACCAAAGGCTGGCAGTGGCAGGATTTGGGCTCAAGGCAAGTTATTCGAGGGGAGTATGCTGTATATCTCTCTTGAAGAAGAGACACACCAAATGCAAGGTTTTTTCGTTTCCGATTGAGGCATCCGATAAATTTGATCAGATCGGAGAATCATGCGAATCTGCAGGTGTTACACAGTGAGTAGCCTGAGGCTACGAGCTCAATCGATGGTCTTGAAAGGCGGAGCCAAACACAGCCGCCCGGATTTGTGCGTGGCTTCCTATTGCTTCACCAATCTATGTCCCCGCCTCCCCTCCCCTCCCCTCCCCCCCGGCCTGTGCACGGAGCACGCTGACGTCACCAAATTTAGAGCGACGCCCCTCTGCACTCTGATTGGTTAGGAGATAACAAGGTCTAAGACCATCGTTCCTGCATGGCTCCCCCAGGCTTTTTTTCTTTTGTAACAAAAAAAAAAGCATGGGTTTCCGAGGCTACACAGTGAGTGACTTAAAACAGGCCTTGGATGAAGCATCTACTCGCTACCCACACGACAGGTAGATCAGGTTGAATTTCCACTACATACAGTACTGGTCCACATATTTCATCGTGACGTTTATGATAAAATGTACCACTTCTGTAACTTGGTCACTTCTTTTTTATTTTACCTTTTTGTAATCAATTTCCTCCCATAACGTGAAAAAAGCAATAGTGACAAAATATGAGATAGTTTCATAAGCCATGTGCAGTAGGCTACAACACTGGTTTGTAAAACAGACCGTATAGTGGTCTTGCCCTATAGATTATCATGCTGGGGCCCTTTAATTTGTTTTACTGTATATATTTGTATTTATTTGATTGACAGATCAGCTTTCACTACTTTATTATTTTTTAAATAACAAATATGGGGGCCTCTGTAATTAATATTCCCAGGCTGAACTTTTGTTTCCAGTCCAGACCACCCAGATAAAATTGACCACTTCTGTAACTTAGTCATACTTCTCTTTTTTATCTTCAGTTTTCAACCATTAAGTATATAACAAATAACTCACTTCCTGTTTTAGATTATTTTGGGCACCCCTTCTAGGCCCCAAGGGACATGTGTGCCAAATTGTATGCTTTTATGAGATTCGCTTGATGTCTTTTGTGTCTTCTGAAGAAATGCCATATGACATATAGGTTTGAAGTGCTCATGTGGCCGCTTCTTTTGGGCTTGTTTTCATAGACCTGGTTGCTTATTCCTCTCGCTAAATTTGGCAACACTGATCCCAATCCCATAGCCTGGGGGAGCAAAACCGCGGCGGTAGACTTAGACAGTGTTTCCAAAAAAGGCTAATAAACAGCTTGAATTTGGGTAAAGTGAAAAACAGGCTTCCTCACGGTGGGCATTCATTTGCTAATGATGAATGGCCATGTGCAAGTGCAGAGCAATTGCTTCAGCCACTGAGGAGAACCAAGCACTCAGACAGACAGACTGACTGACTGACATTCCGTTAATATGTAGGATGGCTAGCTGTAGAATATGGTCTGAATAAGACATTAATAAGTGTTTTACTACTAATAAAGAGCCAGTATGCAATTAATATGCATGCTAATAAGCAACTAGATAATGATGAATATAATGTACCTTGATATAAAGTGTTAGGGGAATGCACAAGCATGGTTGAGAAGAAAGTCATTCAGTTTTTAATGTCAACTGTGTGGATGGCATAATACATTACAAGTTCAAACCTGACATCCCACATCATCACATACGTGCAGTAAATTTCCTAGTTATGGTGTCACTTACCAGCCACATTTTTTAACTCCCCTGGTGCCGTCCGTCCGTCCGTCTCTGTCTCTGTCTGTCTGTCTGTCTGTCTGTGTCTCTTTTACGCCCATATATGGAGATCTCTGTATCTGTCTGCATGTGTCCTTTTATGCCAATATATGGAGAACCCTGATGTCATCAGTATATGCCCATATGCCCATATATGGGCATATCGACGGTCAGATCGGCGGTGCAAGTCGGGAACAATGCAAGTTGGGAATACGTGCCCCATCCGGTTATGCAATAACCTGTCGTCAGAGTACCTGTTGTACCCGTCTGTCTGTCTGTCTGTGTCCCTTTTATGCCAATATATGGAGATCTTTGTATCTGTCTGTCTGTCTGTCTGTCTGTCTGTCTGTCTGTCTGTCTGTCTGTCTGTCTGTCTGTCTGTCTGTCTGTCTGCCTGTATTCATCAGTATATGCCCATATTGGTTGGATTGGTGGTTCTTTACAACCGTCTATACAATCGACTCAATGCTTGGCACCGCACTCCCTCAAGTCCTTACCAATGCGCACGTTGATTTTTTTTTATTTTGTCGGTCTGTCCAATATATGCTTATGACCATATATGGGCATAGTGGTCGGATTGGCAGTTCTGGACAACCCTATCTCCATATACTGTATGCCTATATATGGACGTAATGGTCAGATGGGCAGTTCTGGACAACTGCCTATCCGAGCGACTCAACGCTGTGCACTCCACCCCCTCGGGTGCCGAGTGTGAAGTCGGTCGGGGGGGGCGGTTCTCGAGATACTAGAGACGGACGGACATAAGTACATGTGTACATACGTACAGAGATTTTGTGCATTTATCGTAAGATATCATATATCACTGCTGTTGCGAACGTTCAGGGCATACCTGCCAACACTGGCCTATAGATGGAGATCCCCATAAATGGAGACGATCGACCTACGAAGTCGTCATAGAGACCCAAGACGTGCCATAGATACGGGGTCTGACATATGCGAACCCTTCCCAGAGACTCCATATATGGAGGTGGCCGTCACGTCCAGGACTGACGTCATGGTCCCATATTTGGGCATAACTGACATGGGCAGCTCCATGTATGGAGATGTCTGACACTATCTGACATCCTCGTGCTGACATCAGGGGCACAGCCAGCAATATAAAGGTCGCTGGATGCCCTGGTTAAGGCAGTGTCCTCGGTGACGCTCGAAGAGCATCTTAACTCTCTCCAGAGTACCAGGACATTAGCTGGCCTTACAACCCAGTTAATCACGGATGGCATATTCAGGACAACTAGCTGGCCTTACAACCCAGCTAGGCCTTCACAGTGGCTCTTGAGTCCGGTTCTAAACAACCAGCCGATTATCTGTACTACAACTGCCCTGAAATATCACTCCCCTTTTTCAGGGCAAATAAAGGCTGCATGAGATTTAGATATACAAAGGTTATGCCTAATTTATACTTGGTTGTGCACCGGTGTCGTGCACCAAATAGCTGATTTACACTGCAATGGGTGAGCTTGTAGATCAGCTATTTTCGGTGCACGAAAACCATGTGCAACTAAGTATAACTCAGGCTGTAGTTATAAAAACATGTGTGTATTGTTGATTTGCATATGGGCATCACATTTTATATAATTATTGCACTGTACTGATGACGTTAGATTGTAATAAATAATTATGATGAATAATTATACAACCTTTCCAATGAAACCATACACATTTGTAACTGCTGCTTTGGCATTTAGACATCAAACCAATTGTTGTTACATACATGATAGTACAAGTGCAAAATCACAGTTTATATAAACTGCCAACACTGTCTTCACTTGCTCAACAAAGAAAAAGTGTTATTGCAACATTGCTATGTGTAGCCTACTCTACCAACACACCTGTCACAAAAATGAGACAGGTGAAATATTATATATCCCAGGCTCATTCAAGCGTGATTGTGACCGCAATGTCGTCACTTCAGAGCCTGGCTTTTGAAGTCTGGCTAGAGGGATTTCGTCAACTCCAACTCATGCCTCAGCAACTCTTAACTCTATGTGACCCAGTGGCTCAGTGATCCAGATGATCTACTGCAGTTCGATGACAGGAATGATTAATGACTACTGCTTCGGTCTACGTACCTAGGTCATAGGTTTGATGCTAGAATGTGAGTGCTTTTCGTGAAATTCAGGCAATGACGCAACTGCAACAAGATTAAACATGTTTGCCCCAACATGACAAGAGTTTGTAACAGTAGCAGTAAGAATTGTGGAGTAACATTTTTCTGCCACACATTACAGGTTCCCACAAATTCCAATGAATAACAGGTAGATAAATGAAAGATTTGGACCAAAGCCAAGGGCTGGAAAAGCACTACCCTCATATGCATTCAAGCTTGTCTTCGTAATTGGTACCTTCTGTAGGTGACAAAGGGGAAATGTGTCACTGCGTTGTACTTTTCCAGAAGGTCTACGAAAAGTGCGCTCTTCGGAGCGCAGAACTCCACCAAGCCTGGTTGCATACCTAGGGCTGTGTGACTGTGTCAGTGTCAGTCGTGGGGTATTGCCGTCAGGTACCTTAACAGTTAATCTTGGGCACCGGACCAATCTGCGTGAAACTTTGCACGCAGACTCCCTGGAGGCCAAGACAGAACCTCTGCCCCAAATATTTGTAATTGGAACGTTATAGCGCTAACATGGATTTTTCATATTTCATTCCGAAAGGCTACAATTGGCATCCGAAGGTTGCGGGTGTGGCCGTTTTGCACAAAATGCTAAAAATAATGAACGCAACATCCGTGAACATGAAGTGGCCTGTTATAGCACCACAATTTGGCTGATTTTAACAATTTGGGGTGGAGGTTCTTCTTTGGCCTGACCATGTGAGTGCAAATTCTCACGCCGATTGGTACAGCTGTGCCGAAGTCAAACTCACAGGAGTGAAAAATATAATCATGGTCATGATGAAAGTGTGAGTGGATGAGTGTCAAATAAGGAAGTTTTCTGCTAGTTGACCAAAAACTGGAACTGAGGCTTTTTCTGAAAATAAATATATGAGCTAATGCAGTTTGACAATTCTGGTAGTTTCCAAGTCCAGCTTTTTAAACATGTGATGTGTAGGGGAAACTTTTTAATGGATGAAATTGTACCCATTATTTTCCAATGCTAGTAAAGCAAGCCTGATGAAAATCAGGCCTGTGAGAATCCTTGATTCTCAAAGTCCATGTTGGCAGCCCTGGGTATGATGCTCCCAATGAGCCGAGACTTTCATTGGAGAAGTCTCCATGATATTCTGGGGAAGTAGAATATGTTGGCAGCCCTGGTATGATGCTCCCAGTGAGCCGAGACTTTCATTGGAGAAGTCTCCACGATATTCTGGGGAAGTAGACCCCCCATGTCCAGCTGTTGTCCAGCTTTTTCCAAGTCCAGCTGTTTAAACACGTGATGTGTAGGGGAAACACGTTAGACAGTGCATGTGACACTTATATTGACCTAGAAGATGAACATATGACCATCTTCACATCTTGGTTTTCAACTAAATTCACAGCTTTTTAATGGATGAAATTGTACCCATCATTTTCCAATGCTAGTAAAGCAAGCCTGATAAAAATCAGGCCTGTGAGTCCATGTTGGCAGCCCTGGGTATGATGCTCCCAGTGAGCCGAGATTTTCATTGGAAAAGTCTCCATGATATTCTGGGGAAGTAGAATATGTTGGCAGCCCTGGTATGATGCTCCCAGTGAGCCAAGACTTTCATTGGAAAAGTCTCCACGATATTCTGGGGAAGTAGACCCCCCATGTCCAGCTGTTGTCCAGCTGTTTAAACATGTGATGTGTAGGGGAAACACGTTAGACAGTGCATGTGACACTTATATTGACCTAGAAGACCATCTTCACATCTTGGTTTTCAACTAAATTCACAGCTTTTTAATGGATGAAATTGTATTTTCCAAAAATCACAAAATTCTGTGAGAAGTCTCCATGATATTCTGGGGAAGTAGACCCCCCCTACTTGCAGGAGTACTCCGTTTTGAACAACATTTTTCATATTCCATGATGATTGGTAAATTCCGAACATTGCTGGCCCACAATAACCTACCTGACCTGGCGGAGACCTGTGCTCTTTTTCTAGTTCACCTTGTTATCTCATGTTATTTTTCTTATTTCTTTACTGTTGTCTCCGCCAGGCCGAAAGGCATGGCGAGAGTATGTTTTGCCCCCTGTCCGTCCGTGTGTCTGTGTGCGTGTCCGTGTGTCATTCTGTCTGTGTACAGCTTGTTGATCGCTGCCCCAAATTTTTCACATGGGCCTTTTATAGCGCCACCAGGAGGCCGATTTGTGCAAAACAATCTTTTTGACAGTACTCCTACAGATTTTGTCCAAATATCCCGCAAATCGGTTCACAGTATCTCTATAGTCATTAAACAAAACCGGTCTTTCAGATTTTTCATATTCCATCCTGATTGGTTAAAAATGGCTTCCAAAGTTTGCAGCCGTGCTCCGTTTTGAACAAAATGCCTCAAATCATGAATGCAGGTTACAAATTCAGTGAAATTGTCCACACACATTCTCACTAGGCAGAGGAAGAAATGCCACTTGAACATTTTCAAATCAGCCTCATGGTGGCGCTATAACAGGCCGATTCGTGTTTTTACCTATAACTGCACCAATCTGTGTAAAACTTTGTATGTGCACAGAGGCCAAGGAAAAACCTCGTCCTGCATTTTTCACATCTGCCTTTTTCACATCTGCCTTTTATACCGTTCACATCTGCCACCAGGAGGCCGACTTATGTAAAACATTTTTTTTGATAATATGCCTTCAGATTTTATCCAAATCTCACGCAAATCAGTACACATGATCTCTATGATCTAGTCATGTGATCAAGACGGATCTGTTTTATTTTTCCTATTCCATCCTGATTGGCTAAGATTGACATCTAAAGTTTGCAAGAGTGGCCCGTTTTCTACAAAATGACGCAAATCATGAACGCAGCTTCTGATTGGGGTGAAACTTTGCACGCACATTCGCACTACTGTGAGGAACAAATGCCACCCTTTTATCATTGCCCTATAATAGCGCCACCAGGAGGCCGATTTTTGCAACACTTTTCTTTTTTCTATTACTCCTACAAATTGTTTCCAAACATCATGCAAACCGATGCACATTATCTCTATAGTCAAGTGATTAAGATGCTTCCGTCCAGTTTTTCCTATTCCATCCTGATTGGCGAATTCCGAACATTGCTGGCCCACAATAACCTAGCTGATCTGGTGGAGACCTTTTCTAGTTTTATTTTTATTTCATTACAGTCCACTGTTATTCTTATTATTATCCTTGTCTTGTTATATTGTATTGCTGCTGTTGCACAGTCTTGCAGACCATGTCAGAATCACACCAGATCATATACCTGATATCTTAGTTTATTTGAAGCGCAAAAGGTTCATGCCATTTATTCTGATCTGATAAGACGCTCTATTGTGAACTATTTCAGTAGCTAACACAAATACCAACATGTTCTTCCCCTCCCACCCACGGACAGGCACCTGATACTGCGAAAGCTATTCAACAATTATAATGGAACAAGGAACAGGGAAGAAAACTAGTGAGCGGTTTATGAGTGTGTGCCTATATAATAAGGGAGTGAGTCTGAATGAGTCATCAACTTGAGTACCTGCCCTACTCCAGGTCACAGTAAACAAACCCACGCCTTAATAGAAGGTGCCTGATACTGTACAATATTGTGCTTTGTTGATTATTAAATACTTACTTACTTACTGCCCTTTATGCCGGCTGGCATGTAGGGCAGCAACAAAGGATCTCCACTCCTGTCTGTTCTATTAATCAAGAACCAGCTTAATCTCCTTCCAAACTAATGAGCATTTTAACTAGAATTTAACACTGCCACATTTACTGTGATGTTGATTAATCACACTGTCCCTGTTGTTATCTTGGTTATCTTTTTGATCACAAAAAGTGTCACTTCTATTGGTACACACACACACACACACACACGCACGCGCACGCACGCACGCACGCACGCACGCACGCACACACACACACACACACACACACACACACACACACACACATATATATATGTATACATATATATATATATATATATGTACGTGCGTACGTGTGTGCGTGTGTGCGTGCGTGTGTGTGTACCAATAGAAGTGACACTTTTTGTGATCAAAAAGATAAAAATCTAAGTGTAACATGATATAGTATACACAATGCATACCACATGTCATGACGCAGGAAGGGCTATTAAAGGAAACACAACCTCTCTCGTCAGCAGGGGGGTTTCCCTGGCAATGTCATGGATTTCTTTTTCTGTATTCTTTTGTACTGTACCTTCATTGATATATAATTTGTTTCCATTATGCCCATGAAGCAAATTTTTACATCACAGTTTCTATCGTGTGCGTGAGTGCGTTTGTGCGTGCGTTTGTGCGTGCGTGCGTGCGTGCGTGCGTGCGTGCGTGCGTGCACATGTAGGGGGCTCTATCACCTCAACATTCCACCAGATTTTGTGTGTCTTCAAGTCTAGCACCTTCACACAAATAGACATGTATGGGCATCTTTTTCAGGTTCTTTTCTGATTGCCAAGTTTTGTGTGAGTGTGTGTGTGTGTGTGTGTGTGTGTGTGTGTGTGTGTGTGTGTGTGTGTGCGTGTGTGCGTGCGTGTGTGCGTGTGTGCGTGCGTGCGTGTGTGCGTGTGTGCGTGTGTGTGTGTGTGTGTGTGTGTGTGTGTGTGTGTGTGTGTGTGTGTTGATTCTATTTTGCAACATTTTCGTTTTTGATATTTTACTTTTATTATGATAATTGACCTTTGTATTGCATTTGTATTTTTGTCACACTGTTGAAGTACAAGCATGTCAATGGCTGCAATGTTGCCACAGCTGTAGTGCACATGATATGACAATACACATTTTGAACTTCTTTTTGCATTTGAAGCATGATGGTTTTATGAGAGATTCCCATTTCTGTGCACAGTTCTTTGCATTTTCTATGAACTCTGCAAGATTGTTCGCGAAACCATACCATTGCAAATACCATTGCAGTATTTAGTCTGTTTTAAGTTCCAGGGATCCATCATAATCTTGAAGGGCTGATATTTCCCATTCTATAAAGATCAAGAACATTAAATAAAATCTTAAATCCAGTCCTTGAAACAGTTTGTCAGTTGTTGTGCCCATCAGTCATACCTGTACAGTAAAATGCATGTTTCTGGACATGGTGTTGTACTTATATATTAAAAAAATCACACCCAGTGTGAAGTGGGCGGTGTGGTCACAGTGGTCATCACAGTGATGGAAGTTCATTTAAAGAAAAGTAATATTGTGGACCAACACCCCTAACTTAAAAAAAAACATAAATGTGTTTTTTTAAAGTGCATAGTCCTATTTATAGGGCTATGCACAATTGTCATGTTTCACTAGCCAATCACAGTCCTGAATAGACTGTGATTGGCCAATCACGGTGCAGGGTTAGGGGGGTACAATGGTGGCCAATCACAGCGCAGGGTTGGGGGGGTGCAATGGAATGTCGATGTCCAAACCTCACATATAGGGGCGGTTTCACCGACCAAAAATCACACCCAGTGTGAAGTGGGCGGTGTGGTCATCACAGTGGTCATCATAGTGATGGAAGCTCACTTCCAAAAAAAAATTATTTTTGGAAGTGCATAATCCTATTTATATGTTATTAATGTCATCATGTGTCTCGCTAGCCAATCACAGTGCTGAATAGAGTCAGCCAATAGAGTCAGCCAATCACAGTACAGGAAAGTGGGCCCCCGAAAGGGGGACAGACTTTTATGGCTGGGGCCTAAGGACAAAGTGACCAAAACCATTTTTTTGCCCATGTATGGAGAAAACAGGTAAAAAAATGCCCATGTATGGACGAAAGGGGGACAGACTTTTATGGCTGGGCCTAAGGACAAAGTGTCCATGCCCATGTATGGAGAAAACAGGGAACCAGGAGACCTGGTACTGCCAGACCCCTAGTGGTTGAAATCTGAATGGCCGGGCTTCGCATGACGTTTGTCCCTTCTATGCCCATGTATGGACAGACTTTTTTTTGGCTGGGGCCGGAGGACAAAGTGACAGACTTTTTTATGGCTGGGGCCGGAGGACAAAGTGACCATGCCCATGTATGGACGAAACAGGTACAAAGCCTCATGTAAGCCCGACCCCTTGGGTCTGGCAATCACACCCAGTGTGAAGTGGGTGGTGTGGTCATCACAGTGGTCATCATAGTGATGGAAGCTCACTTAAAAAAAAACATGGATTTTTTGAAGTGCACAATCCTATTTATAGGTTATTAATGTCATCATGTGTCTCGCTAGCCTAATGAGCCAATCACAGTACAGCTAATGAGGTGTCCCAACCCCACTTATTTTTTTTCGGGGCGGTGTAGCCGCCCCTATAAGTGGGGTTGGGACACCTCATTAGCTGTACTGTGATTGGCTCATTAGTAGACCCCTAGCTGTACTGTGATTGGCTGACTCTATTGGCAGACTCTATTCAGCACTGTGATTGGCTAGCAAGACACATGATGACCTATAAATAGGACTATGCACTTCAAAAAATCTTCTTTTTTTTTTAAGAGCTTCCATCACTGTGATGACCACTGTGATGACACCACACCGCCCACTTCACACTGGGTGTGATTCTTTTTTCTTTACAGCAGGGCAAGTCCACATTTTTATATTAATATTGTCAGACCTTCATATCACCACACATTACCACACATTACAATGCATTGTGAAGTTGCAGATTGGCTATTTTCACCTATTCAGTGTAGTAGGGGAGGAGGGGGCTTAGTAGGGTTTAATGGTTACATGTTACTTACTTAAATAAATGATTCACATTGAGCTAGAGAGGGGTAGCCTACACCCTTTTCCTCTTCCCATTGTAATTTGCGTTTGGGAATTACAGGCAGGGAAGGCAGTGTAAAGGCCCTATTGTAATGCAAATAATTATTACAAATAATGAAGACATCTACAGGCCAATTATGAATCATAATTATAGTGCCACCTACTGGTGACAGGAAGTTATACTCCCTGGCCTATACCCTTACACTAGTCCCCAGGTAACAGAATGCTTTTGCATGTCCCAACATGCACAAAGGTAAGAGGACCCGATCACGGCTTGCAGCTTTAATTTCAAAATGGATTTCAGTTGTGAGATAACGATTCAGAATTTTTTACCCATTGAAAGTTACCACCATATCCCAACTTGCATCCAGTGATGCTATCGCTGGGTTGTGATAACCTCCCACCCGTTTCCAGTCAAGGTAGTCAAAGTATGATAACAGCATGGTTGAGGTGTGTAGATAGAATGGTATTTTCCATTCACATCTTTGTAGACAACTACTAGTCATTATTTAAGAGATTAAGTGGCTGAACATTACTGTACATGCAATATTATTATAGTATTTTCAAATACTTTCCTAGTTCCTAGTTATGGCAAAGTCCTTTCCTAGTTATGGTATTAAAGTAGTAGAGACTGGTTATTTATCATTGACTAACAAGGTGTCGTGGAATTCTGGATCATTCAGGAATTGATGAGGCAATAGGAGTCGAGACAATATTCTAGGGGGTGATGGTTTAATGCTTTAATGTACATGATATGATGGGGAGAAATACAACAACGCTCAGGTTGGTGGTACGGTACCAAGAGGCACAGGGCTCAGATCATAGTTATACTGTAGCTGCTTCAAGGACAAGCTGAACCATAACAAGATAGGCTGTACCTACTCACTTTCAAAACTGCCCTAAATAATCACCATCAGGAGGCTGCAATTCCAAACTGCCCCCTGTCAAAGTCCTAACCTACCCCCCCTCCCCCTCCCCTCCTCCTAAAACTGTCTATTGTACATATTTCTTGTTTTCATACCAGTAACATGTAAGCTGATTGTATGACGTTCTGCATAGTAGTGTATATTTGTATGTCTTAAATGTCATCATGGTTTGAGTGCACGGGGATCTCATTTTAAATAAGCCAAGTGCTTTTATGAGCGATCCAGTTTAGAGGACCATGTATTGTGATTTGTACTTCCATGTACTGTTACCATGTCTTTCTAAATAAAGTATTCAATCAATCAATCAAAACAATAGCTGTCAGGCCTAATGGAGACATCTAGGCTCTTACAAGCTACCAAATATCATAATGTATTACAAACACATAACAAACAACTACAAGACACCACATATACTAGTACTCAATACCCAATGAAACGAATACACATACCATCCAATTACTAATTGACCAAAAATGCAAGGACATTTTAGTACAATACATTGGCATGAAAAGCGGTATTAATATCATAAAATTAAAGTCAATAAGAGAAAAGAAAAAAGAGAATAATAAACAAATAAATACAAAATAAAAGGGAAGAATGGAACAGAATTTTTTAGAAGTGAAGTGAAGTGTAATGAAATCAAATGCAAAGTCAAAAATCTGTAAAACAAATAAATCAACTATAACCGGGAGGAAGAGGGAAAGGGAAGGGGGGGGAAGAATGGCAAATGGCTATATTGTAACAGTAGAAAACACCTCCTCAAAGTATGACAGAAACGGTTGCCAGACTGTAGTATACTTCTGAGTGGAGCCCCCTATGACAGGCTGATCTAAAAAATGCGGGGCAGAGGTTCTGCTGTGGCATCCGGGGACGAAACTGCGCACACACACTCCCCGGCGGGGAGTGTGTGTGCGCAGTTTCACAGCGACCAGGCCAACGGTGGCGGAGATTAGCTGGTCGCTAGGCTGCACCAGCGCTCCTGTTTTCGTGTATAGAGGGGCGGGTGTATAGAGGCGCGGAGAGATTGCGCCTGATCCCATTGGTTCACCGATCTGTCCGTCAACCCCCGCCCCGTTAACACAACATTACGAGCGACGCCCACTGCACTCTGGTTGGTTGGGGAAATGAAACACTTCCCATACCGGGTACACCGACGCGCTCCTCCAGGCTTTTATTTTTTAGCAAAACTAAACAATAAAAGCCTGGAGATCGAGGCTAGCTGGTCGCAGACAGAAGGACGGACGGACGGACGGACGGACGGACGGACGGACGGACGGACGGACGGACGGACGGACGGACGGACGGACGGACGGACGGACGGACAGGGGGCAAAACATACTCTCTCGCCATGCCTTTCGGCCTGGCAGAGACAATTACAGATTAGATTCAGATTATATTCTCATATTTCTTCATTTCTTCATCCTGTTTGCCACTGAGTGACCAGTCCTGTCGACATCTCCTGTGTCATACGAGGCCCTATCATTACCAATAGACGTCAGTAACCACCAGTAACCTTTCGTGTGTATGTATTGCAGCAACATCCTGTCCCCATGATGTTTGGGGAGCTTTACACAGTACACACACAGCATTATGCAGTTAAGGGATTTGATTCATTCTTCATTATTGTAAGCTTATAAGCAAGGTTTATGAGCCCCGCTGTGCTATACTCTTTCCTATTAATTCTTCTCTTCTTTGACCATCGTTTAGTAGGCCTAATAGGTAGACATGGAGACCATTGTCACCTGCCCTGGGCTGGGATTTGCCATAAGGGGTCCAAGGTACCCAAGGTTAAGGGAAGCAGGGTTGAAAGACTGATCTGAAAGCCATGTCTCTCGACACATAATGTGGGATTTCTGAAAAAGATTGTTAGAAGCATTTTGGGGTAAAAGTGGGATACTAGGCCATTTTATATAATTCAAGTGTGCTGAATCTGAAGAACATGGTACCCAAGCAAAATCATTCGTTTTTAACCTTATATTTTTAGCGGTGCCAGCCGCTCTACATTTGACCGTGTGTGTTTGCGTGTCCGTCCGTCCGTCCGTCCGTCCGTCCGAGCACGGCATAAGCAGGACACAGTGCAACACATGCGCCACTTAAAGACATGCACACACACACAGGCTGGTGCGCACGTGCACGTGCACGTGCACGTGCACGTGCACACGCACACACACACACACACACACACACACACACACACACACACACACACACACACACACACACGCTCACACACACACACTAAAACGACCGATCTGCAATGTGAGTAAAAATTATTAAAAGTAAATAGAGTACAAATATTTAAAAGAAAATACCTTGAGTAAAAATACTTAAACATACTCAAAATGAGTAAAAATACTTAAAAGTTGAAAAAAATAGTAAAAATACTTAAAAGTTGAAAAGAATTGTAAAAATACTTTAAAAATGATAAAAAGAGTAAAAATACTTAAAAGTTGTAAAAATTGGAACGACTGAAGGGTACTAGAGTGGTTAATTTCAATGTAGTCTGCAGGTCATTCCATGTGGTAGGACCACAGAAGCTAAGTTGACCTTGGGCACCTTAAATGTGAGAAAACTACTTGAACGGGTGTGATAGGGTCCAGCGGGGGCCCATTCCAAAAATGATGAGATGTAGCTATAGACAATCTCCAAGTATGGCTTTATATAAGAACAGATGCCAATGCAGTTCTCGTCTCTCTGCCAAGGAGAGCCATCCAACCTTGTTATATAAAATACAATGGTGAGTACCATAACTATCACCCGTGATGAATCTGATTGATGAGTGGTAGACAGAGTCTAGGGATTTAAGAGTGGATGCTGCTGCATGTCTATAGATTATGTCTCCATAATCCAAGACAGACAGGAACACTGCCTCAACAACTCTCTTCCTGCTGATGATAGGAAAGCTGGCTCTGTTTCGATATAAGAAACCAATTTTCTGTCGCAACTTGCCAGCAAGTACCTCTACATGGTGTTTAAAAGTAAGTCTCTCATCTATCCAAATACCAAGGTATTTATACTCTGTGACTCTTTCAATGTCAGCTCCATTCATAGACAATATGTGAAGGTCATTATATGAAATATTTTTGGCTCTGGAGAACAGCATACATTTAGTTTTGCCTATGTTCAGCATCAATCTGAGATCAATAAGAGCATCCTGTAAGACATTAAAAGAAAGAAATTTTCCATTGCGACTTGGATAGAGTCTGCAGTACAATAAATGACTGTGTCATCCGCATAGAGATGACAGCTACAGTTTCTTAAAAATGAAGTGATATTATTAATATATATATACTAAACATACTATATACTATATATACTATATATATTAAAAATATCATTTAGATATAACATGAACAATTTGGGTCCTTGGACTGGACACCACAGGTAAACTGTTTAAGCTCAGTGACTTATAATTTCCCATTTTAATAAATTGTTATCAGCGGATCTGGTACAGCGCTCAGGTCATGGACCTGGTGAAACGAAGAAGGAGACCGGCCAGGAGGCCACCCACAGAGCCTAGTCCCTTCACGTGCCAGAGCCTCCCCGTGTTCAGGCAGAGTAGTTCCGGAGAAGCGGACTGAGTGGCCCTGTCTTTCCCTATAGGACTGACCGTGGGTAGCTACCTGGGATGTAAGTTGGGGCTTGATTCACCTGGGCGAGGGTGTATGTTGCGAGACCCGAAACACCCTATGACCCCAGGCTACAACATACATCACAGGTGCATCCATGTGATGTATTCTTTATAGTTGTCTATTACTTATGTAGCTATGCAGCCAGTCAAGTGCTGCCCCTCCATATATTTTTTGCCAGTTTCAGCAAATATTGTCTATACGTGCTGAATAGTTTGAAGCACTGCTTCTATAACCATTGTTGATTTCTTAGCAAATCATCACAGGTCCAATGCTGTGATGTTTTGACAAGTCATCAATCCATGGTTCTCTGCCATTATTCTCTTCTTAAGAGATTAAGATGCTGTATATTGGCATGACCCTAATTTCATAGTCCATTAGTGTAGTATGATCGCAGATGGTACCATCATACTGAAATAGATTTATTTAGAGTCAGCGTTGTCGGACTCAGTCATTAGAACAGCAACATAATTTCTATAATCACTTTATTGAACAATTCTACATCTACAACTGATCACACACAAAAAAAGGATTACATTTGACAACAATGTGCAGTGAAATAAAGCAATACAATCATTGAATGAAAGCATGGGCAGTTTGATTAATCTATGAATGAATAGACGCAGTCTGCATGGTTTCCTCCACCTTTGGTGTGTGTGTGTGTGTGTGTGTGTGTGTGTGTGTGTGTGTGTGTGTGTGTGTGTGTGTGTGTGTGTGTGTGTGTGTGTGTGTGTGTGTGTGTGTGTGTGTGTGTGTGCGCGCGCGTGTGCGTGTGCATGCGTAAACATTCCGCCTGATTTAGTGTGTCTTCAAGTCTAACTGTTTCATACTTATTGACATGTCTGGGCATGTTTTTCTGTTGTTTTCTGAGTGCTAAGTAAGGTCATGGGGATAGAAATTCGACTGGTGTAGGGGAAAATCAGATCAAGTTTGCGTGTTCTTAATAATTCTATATTTATTATAAATATGTATATATATTTATTATACTCTGTGTGTGTGTGTGTGTGTGTGTGTGTGTGTGTGTGTGTGTGTGTGTGTGTGTGTGTGTGTGTGTGTGTGTGTGTGTCAGGCATTAAGACAGGCATTAAGACTGGCTGCCCATGGAGTGCAGTTAACTTCATAATTGCCATCAACCAGTGGTTAAAGTGTTTATGTCTGTGTGCCCGCCCCACGGTGAGATTTCCCCTAACCCAGTACAGGGCTACGCAGATGATGTCCAGTTAGCTTCCAGGGAAGAGAGAGTAATTAAAAACATGCTCACCAGGACAGATTTATTTCTAGAGTGGTCAGGCCTGGAAGTAAAGGACATAAAATGTGCTGTTCTGTATGAGAGAAGGAGCGGTGGAAATCGATGGTGCCACTCAAAAACCGATACATGCCCTGATTTCAGAATAGCCACAAAACCCATATGTGTGTTCTCCCTTCATGAGACATACACCTATCTCGGGCATAAATTTAACATTGCAGGAGAATGGAAGGAACAAGTTAACATCATCTTGTCCGAGTTTACAGCTAGGTTAGACTTTATTGACAGATGCTCTCTACCTTTAACTATGAAGTTAGAGGCCATTAGACCGGTAGCACTGTCTAAAGTACAACACTTCTTCTCCAATGTTCATATCCAGCAGAACGTACTAAGTGAAATGAACAATAAAACAGTGAGCTATAGTACGTAAGTGGTTTGCCTTGAACACACACAGCACCCGTGATATAATTTTCCACCCTCAGTGGGGGGAGGGCTGGGTGTACCCAATGTGTTGTCGACTTATACCAGCATGCGCATATCCCATCTACTGAGCATGTTGAATAATGATGACAGGGATGTTAGGGAACTGGCCAGATCTTCCCTGCTCCTTGATCTAAGGAGACGCAATGTCCCGTTATCCAGGGAGTCAGAGCCCCACTTCGTAGGGTTCAAAAGGAAACCCAGTGGGAAACTGGACACTCGCTCCCCGGGCTTTGGCGTTTCATCGGACTGGCCGGACTTGAACGACCTCTGTGTCCAAACCGGAGTGTCCCTGGAGTGAGTCCGGTCTGATTCGGAGACTGTGAGGGTCTCTGAGGACATAATAACTGACCCCCCTCACCTCTGTGAGAGCTGCAGTGACCTACGGTGGACATACTCACCTGTTGACATCTGCAGGTGCTCAACGGACCCTGCTGGATCTTTTTCAAACTTCAGGGAAAACTTGCTTGTCTTCCCTCTGCTGATCACTCTGTTTCCCATTCATTTCTAAGGAACACTGCTCTCAATGAGGACATTATCACCTTTACAGTAAAAGCCAGGTTACAGATCCTTCCCACCAGACTCAACCTTTCCCTCTGGTTTCCCACCACCCATGTACCTCATTGTTTGCGTCACACCAAAGGGCTTGTTACAGAAACCATGTCACACATTCTGAATGGCTGCTATGCCTATAAAGGGCTTTACATAGCACGCCACGACAGAATAGTTGATCTCATAACTAAGGACATATCTAAACATTTTACACCGTCAGTGAGAATGTACAAACATTCCTGTGTCAACCCTTCCACGTTTCAACTCTGTACTGAAAATCCTGAAATCTTTGCACATCTCTCTGCTAATACAGCAGATGTTGTTGTTGTCAATGAAGGCTCCAGATCAGTTTCCATTCTTGAAATGGCCTGCACCTTTGAATCTAGCTTAGAGGAAGCTTTTATGACCAAAGTCATTAAAGAGCAGCTAAACGGCTGGCAAAATTCTGTGGAATCTGTGTGCGTGTGCGTGTGCGTGCGCGTGCGCGTGTGTGTGTGTGTGTGTGTGTGTGTGTGTGTGTGTCATGGTCTGATGACTCACTTCCAACTCAATGTCAGACAAAATAAATGCTTATCAACTTCTGCTGAAACCCTCCCGTCAAGGCACTAAATCTTATCAATAGCATAGCAAGTGGAGACAGTAAACCAATATACTGTTGGTACTTAGGCACTATACTGGGTGACACAATTACTTTGGATGCCAACACTGACTGCAAAAAGGCCAATCAGAGACTTTTTTTTTTTTTTTTTAAGTTTTAAAGTTGACATCACTTTTGAAAATGTTTTATTCACTTTTTATTTAGTCGATTTTAACTTTTGCAATGATTTGTTGCTTTGGCAACCTCAGCATGGTAAACAGAAATAGGCTGGGAAAGATGATTAAACTTTGCCAAAAGACCATTGGCATTAACTTGAATGATGTTGACCATGTTATTTATCAAGTTAGATTAGAGCCACTCACATGACAAAGGCCATTCTTGTGGACCTGGCTTCAATGCCCTCTACATGCAGAGTTTTGACTCCTGACAAGAAGAAGGAGGTCCACTTTCCCTAATCTAACAGAAACCTTAGGATAGTTTTGCTGCCTCCGCTGTTGAGTTTTTAACCTCTTAAACCCTAGCGTCCCAATTCTGGGCATGTGATAACAGGTTAACATTTTGTGAAGATAGCGGATCGTTGAAAATAGCTCAGTACAAGTTGTGCGTTGTAAATCAGCTATTTTTGGCAAAGAGATGGTGTAGAGGGAATAAAGGATGGACCCCTGGGGGAAACCTGTCAACGAAAGGGTTTCAGTGGTTAAAAAGCTGTAGGCCTAATTGCTATTTCACACACACTTGTTATAGTATGTATTTATTTCCTTTTTTAATTCATATATTTTATTTATTCATTTTACAATGTGTATACTTGTGTTGACTACTGTTTGAAAACCAAATTATCGCACAGGCTATCCGACTCCACTATCCACTCCAGTCAATACAATAAACCATTCATGAATACCTATGATTATAAACCAGTAAATAATATGCAAGTAAGATAAGATAAGATAAACCTTTCTTTATCACCAGATAACTGTGTGTGTCTCCCTCTCTGTCTGTGTGCATTGAGTATGCACGTTAACCCTGACCCATGTCATACTGTGTGGAAGAGACAGACCTAGCGATATAAACTTGATCAATGAAACCAACAGCACATCACCACAACCATGTTGGTGAAACAACAAAAGACACGTAGGTGTCGACCTCTAGAATTTCTAGTTAATTAAAATGGGCAAATGTTAAAATATGCCAACGTCTTTATTTTCCCAGTACAGTCAAACAATGCCCAGAGGAACTGCAGTCAGGTCTAAACAGGCGAGTCAGTTGAGGTGACGATCCATTGCGTTCAAATAATCGTGTTTGACACCTATCCATTAAAAGTGATCAATGAAGAAAACATGCTCTACTGTGGCTCTGCTCATTGTCTCATTGTAATGTCCAGTGCCACCCATGGTATTTGTAGAACATGTACCAGGTGCATGTGATCAAGACAAGTGTATGTGATTAAAAGGACACAGGTGTTATGTGATTATGGAACAGCATACAAGTAAAACAGACAGCAAAAGGCAGTCCGGTCTCCGTGTGTTTGTATGTTAAATTTGTGGAGTATCAAACACTACATTTGGCGACGAGGAAAATATCCTACTTGTTGTGGGCTCTTTTCACAAGAAAGTGTATTAGTCTGCAAGAGTTTTGTGAAAAGCAAGCAAGTTTAACCTTGTGAGGAACAATGGCTTTGAGTCTGCCTGCGGTTCCACCCTTTGATGTTCTTACTGACCCAGGCAACGTTGGAGTTCGGTGGGAGAAATGGATAAAGGGATTAAAGCTCTATGTCACAGCGTCAGGAATAAGAGATGCGACGAGAAAGCGAGCCTTATTGTTGCATTTAGCTGGCTCTGAAGTACAGGACATTTTCTCCACGTTAGATGATACGGGAGACGACAGAGATTATGATGTAGCTGTGGATAAGCTGGATGCACATTTCACACCGCAGAGGAATATTCACTATGAAAGACACATGTTCAGGCAAGCGGAACAGTCACAAGGGGAATCTGTGGACAGTTTTGTGTGCAGATTAAAGAAGTTGGCCGCTACTTGTGAATTTGGAGTTAACCGAGACGATTTCGTACGTGACCAGTCTTCTCAAAATTAGATCTCAAGTGGGGCTATCATCAAATGTAATTGAAACCTGAGTCTCGCTCTCTGACCACATTTGTGTCACACACGGGTCTGTGGCGCTACAAGCGATTGATGTTCGGTGTATCATCTGCTCCTGAGACGTACCAACACATAATTGGACAGGTCCTTCGAGGCATTCCAGGGGTCCACAACATATCAGATGACATCATTGTGACCGGAGAAAACAGACAAGTGCATGACGAGAGGCTGCACCAGGTCATGAAAAGACTGCAAGAGAGGGTTGACTCTGAATAACAAAAAGTGTGAATTCTGCATGACAGAGTTAGAGTTCATGGGTCATATTCTTTCCAAGAATGGAATTGGTGCAGCACAGTCAAAAGTGTAGGCAGTGGAAAATACACGCCGACCAACAAATGCAACTGAAATGTGCAGTTTCTTGGGGCTAGTTAATTTCTGTGGCAGATATCTCCCCAATCTAGCCACCACAGCTGAACCCCTAAGAAGGCTCACAAGAATGTCATGCAAGTGGACATGGGAAAAAGAGCAAGAAACAGCATTTGTGGAGTTAAAGAGACAGTTAGCCAGCTCACATGTTATGGCTTAGTTCAAGCAAGATGCAGAGACACATGTGATTGTAGATGCTAGTCCAGTGGGGCTTGGCGCCATCATGAGCCAGAAGCAAGCGGATGGTGCACACAAACCAGTATACTACGCCAGCCGTGCTCCGACTGATGTAGAGCGACGGTACTCTCAAACAGAGAGAGAGGCACTTGCCATAGTGTGGGCGTGTGAAAAGTTCCATGTGTTTCTCTATGGCAAAGACTTTGTGATGGTCACAGATCACAAGCCACTTGAAACAATCTACTCCCCAAAGTCAAAGCCACCGGCACGGATCGAACGGTGGGCATTGAGATTGCAGCCATTCAAGGTTGTATACAAACCTGGCCCACAGAACGCAGCTGATTCATTGTCACGGCTGACAGTCAACTCCCCTGCACCTCTGTGTCTGGGAGATGATCACGTCTACTTTGTAGCTACACATGCTGTGCCAAATGCATTCACTCCAAAGGAGCTCGAAGAAATATCAGCCAACGACCCAGTGCTAGCCAATGTGAGGGAGAGTATAAAAAGTGGAAACTGGAGTCAATGTGAAGCTGCATACCAGCGGTTCAAAACGGAGCTGTCGGCTGTTGGGCAGATGGTATTGCGAGGCACTCGCATAGTTATGCCACAAGCAGCACGGAAACGCACCCTGTTGTTGGCTCACGAGGGTCATCAGGGGATTGTAAAAACAAAACAGAGGCTGAGAACAAAAGTATGGTGGCCAGGAATAGACAGAGAAGTGGAATTGATAGTGAAATCATGTCCTGCCTGCCAGCTTACCAGTTCACCGCCACCTCAAACACCTACAGTTAGAACAGAGCTACCAGCAAAGCCTTGGCAAACACTCGCCATTGACTTGTGTGGACCATTTCCATCAGGAGAGCACCTCCTTGTGACAACTGATTACTATTCCAGGTGGGTAGAGGTGAATCTGCTCACTAGTATCACCTCAGCAAACATAATCAAAGCGCTGAGATGCATCTTTTCTGTTCATGGCCTCCCAGAATGCATTGTCACTGATAATGGTGCTCCTCTAGTGGCAAGTGAGTTTAAAGCATACCTAGCAGAGCATGGTATTGCACACCGACGCATTACTCCGTACTGGCCTCAAGCAAATGGGGAGGTCGAAAGACAGAACAAGACTCTCTGCAAGGCCGCACGCACTGCTCACGCTGAAGGAAAGAACTGGCGCACTGAACTGCAGACGTTTCTTATGGCCTACAGGAGTACTCCTCATTGTACTACAGGACGTAGTCCAGCGGAGATGCTGTTTGGACGTCAGATCAGAACCAAGTTGCCTGAGTTCTCTGTTAACCAGCCGGCAGGAGACCAGAGTGACTCTGCCGTACGCTCTACTGATGCTGCAAGGAAGGAGAAAGGCAGAGTGGATGCTAACAGAATCAGACAGGCACGTGAGAGCAAAGTCCAGCAAGGGGACATGGTCCTACTTCTACAATCCAAACAAAACAAACTGTCTACAACATATGAGAAGGATCCATACACTGTTGTGGATAGGAAGGGAGACTCTATGTTCCTTCACAGAGACGACGGCAGGAAGATCATGCGACATGTGTCGTTTGTCAAGTTGTGGATACAGCCACAGTCTGGACTTGGGACTAACGGGTCACACAACCAACCGACTACAGTTGCAGTTCCTACCAGGGCTACAGAGCATCAGCTTCGTACACAAAGAGACAGACAGCAGCCTGCTAGGCTGAGCGACTATGTGACTTAAAAGGGGCATTGCCATAAAGGAGCAGAATAATCTCCTGGCATTGTCTGGATGGCAGGGTGGTCTACCCCTAGCCATTCCAGGATATTAAACATTTGTATTTTGTGTGTGTAAAAGAATTATGTGGAAAAGTGTTCCAGAAAAAAGAAAAGCCCTGTGAAGTGAAAATAAATATTTGTTTTGAATTATAATACTTTTCAGTTAATATGCTAAGGATATTCAGTGGTGGCACTATAGTTTTGTTATTGAATCTGGGATTATTGAAGAGTTATGTTATTTGAGTATAACAGATATTTTAGTTGGAAATTCATGCTGTACATTCCTCAGTGGTGATGGTTGTCGTCTAAGAAGGGGAGGGATGTAATGTCCAGTGCCACCCATGATATTTGTAGAACATGTACCAGGTGCATTTGATGAAGACAAGTGTATGTGATTAAAAGGACACAGGTGTTATGTGATTATGGAACAGCATACAAGTAAAACAGACAGCAAAAGGCAGTCCGGTCTCCGTGTGTTTGTATGTTAAATTTGTGGAGTATCAAACACTACACTCATTATGCAGCTATATTCTAAGATTCTAAGATGACCCAATGTTATTCTCCATAGAGAAATTACTTCCGCGACCCACGGGATGAACGAGGACAGGACTTCTGTACTCTATGGGCTTCTATTTTGGATCATGATCCAAAATAGAAGGATCTGGTTATTAATCCCAATAAATGCACGGTATATACCTACCTCTAATCAGTAGATAATTCATAGTCATGTATGTTGTTTAGATATGTATGCTGTTTGCTGGTCTATTTATGCAAAGTTTGTTCTTTTGTTTTGATGCTATGTTTGATGTTTATCTGGTGTCCTATGCATTCAATAGTTTTCCTTATATTTTCTTGACATCTTAGGCTATGTTAAAAAAAGCTGCCTTTAAAAAAGGCACAGCCTTTATTTTTACAATACAAAAAAAATTACCAAAATATGACAACATTGCGGCCGCCTTTAGAATGTGGTGATAAGAGTGCTTTATCTGGCCGAGCAGAGCACTTTTAAAAGTTTATACTAATTAAACTTTTAGAGAAATGCGTTTATGACGTGGACCGCTAATAATGTATAACAGGAAAAGTGTGCCGCAAATCACGTCTAATCGTGGCAAAAGTGTTGGTGCAACGTAATATGCGTCACGATAGAGAAGTGCGGTACTGAGACAAAATATGGGCCAAAGAACGAATTCAAATGTATACTGAAAAATTAAAAGTACACGATCCAAAGGCTACAGCCATGATCGATTTTTAGGATAAATGTGTAGGAAATTGGACATGTGGTCTGCTAGAATATAGCTAGAACATAGCAGGAACAAAGTGTACTACTCAAACTCCGCCCCTTTGCAGATAACAGGATAACAGTCGATTTTAATATAGGATGGAAAGACTTTACTGTTGAGAGGCATTCACTTACAGTATATGCAAGAAATCATTCAAACGAGCATCACGTTTAAGAGTTTAGATCTCGGGAAGCCATTGCTCCGAGTTAAAAGCAAAGCTTCACCACCATAGGCTGCAAGGAAGTCCATATTTGGGGAATAATTTGACTACATATGTGTTACATCACTCCAGACAGAATATCAGCATTGAACCACAGTTATTATCACATTCTCAGATTTGGATATATTAGTTATATTTGGACAGTTTTTATATATTTGAGATACATACAATTTTATTATTTGTATAACTGAAAATACTTCAGTTGGAAAGTGGTGGTGCCAAAGAAGTGACATGGCATTCAGGTGATGAGAGACAGCAGATGTCAACATGCCAGGCAACGAGAGAGACGAGCAGCTATTGAAGATGTCAAATGGCATCTTGTTCCTCAAGGAAAATATTCAGAACTGGAATGAGGAGAAAACTAAACTTGTTGAAGAGAGACAGGCATTGAATGAAAAGTTATTGTCTGCAGAGCAAATGATTAAAGCCATGAAGGAAGAGAGCACAATGAAAAAATACAAGTTCAACGCAATGGACAAGACCCTCAGAGAGTATGAGTTCCACGCAATGGACAAGACACTCATACAAACCCAAAAACTGTTGAACGAGAAGGAGAAAGAGATCACCACCCTTAAAGAGAGTTTGTCTGAGAAAGACAATGTCTGGAAAAAGGAAATAGAGCTGTTGGAAGGCGAGTGGAAAACTAGGGATCAAATGTGTCAGAAGGAGCTTGCAGAGATGATCAATGACAATAAACGACTACGGAAATGGCGGAAGGAGAGACAAGGATTGGCTGGAGAAAAAGAGACTTGGGCTAAAAAGAATGGCCAACTCCAGATCGAACTGGACCTCACCCAGGACGAACTGAGAACGAAAGATGCTCTTTGGTTAATGGAGGAGGAGAAATTGGAGAAGGAGAGACAGAGACTAGCCGTAGAAAAGGAAGCTTTGGCTAAGAAGATTCTACAACTTCAGAACCAACTGGACCTAACCCAGGAAGAACTGAAAACCAAAGATAGTTTGTGGTTAATGGAGGAGAATAAATGGGAGAAAGAGAGACAGGGACTAGCTGGGGAAAAGGAAGTTTTGGCAAAGAAGATTGGTCAACTCCAGAACCAACTGGACCTCACCCAGGAAGTACTGAGAAACAAAGACGCTCTTTGCTTAATGGATGAGAAGAAATGGGGGAAGGAGAGACAGGAACTAGCTGGAGAAAAGGAGGCTTTCGCAAAGAGGAATGGGCAACTGCAGAACCAATTGGACCTCACCCAGGAAGAACTGAGAACCAAAGATAATCTTTGGTTAATGGAGGAGGAGAAATTTGGGAAGGAGAGACAAGGACTAGCAAGAGAAAAGGAGGCTTTGGCCAAGAAGAATGGGCAACTACAAAACCAATTAGTACTCATCCAGGAGGAACTGACAACCAAAGATGCTCTTTGGATAATGGAGGAGACCAAATGGGGGAAGGAAAGACAGGGACTAGCTGGAGAAAAGGAGGCTTTGGCTAAGAGGAATACACAACTCCAGAACCAACTGGACCTCATCCAGGAAGAACTGAGAACCAAATGTGGCCTTTGGTTAATGGAAGAAGATAAATGGGGGAAGGAGAGACAAGGACTTGCTGGAGAAAAGGAAGTTTTCGCTAAGAAGATTGGGCAACTCCAGAACCAACTGAACCTCAACCAGGAAGAACTGAGAACAAAAGATGCTCTTTGCTTATTGGAGGAGGAGAAATGGGGGAAGGAGAGACAGGGTCTAGCTAGAGAAAAGGAGGCTTTGGCTAAGAAGAATACACAACTCCAGAACCAACTGGACATCCTCCAGGAAGACCTGAGAACCAAACATACTCTTTGGTTAATGGAGGAAGAGAAACAGGAAAAGGAGAGACAGGGTCTATGTGGAGAAAAGGAAGCTTTGGCTAAAAAGATTGGGCAAATCCAGAACGAACTGAACCTCACCCAGGAAGAACTGCGAGCCAAAGATGCTCATTCATTGTTTGAGGAGGAGAAATGGTGGAAGGAGAGACATGGACTAGCTGGAGAAAAGGAGGCTTTGACTAAAAAGAATAGGCAACTCCAGAACCAACTGGAACTCAGCCAGGAAGAATTGAGAACCAAAGATGCTCTTTGTTTAATGGAAGAGGAGAAATGGGGGAAGGAGAGACAGGGTCTATCTGGAGAAAAGGACATTTTGTCTAAGAAGATTGGGCAACTCCAGAACCAACTGAACCTCACCAAAGAGGAACTGAGAACCAAAGACGGTCTTTGGTTAACTGAGGAGGCAAAATGGATGGAGGAGAGACAGGGACTAACTGGAGAAAAGGAGGTTTCGGCTAAGAAGAACGCCCAATTCCAGAAACAACTGGACCTCATCCAGGAAGAACTGAGAACCAAAGGTGGGCTTTGGTTAATTGAGGAGGAAAAACAGGAGAAGGAGAGACAGGGTCTATCTGGAGAAAAGGAGGTTTTGTCTAAGGAGAATAGGCAACTGCAGAACAAATTGGACCTTATCCAGGAAGATCTAATAACCAAAGATGCTCTTTGGTTAATGGGGGAGGCAAAATGGCAGAAAATGAGACAGGGGCTAGCTGGAGAAAAGGAGGCTTTGGCTAAGAAGAATGGGCAACTGCAGATCCAATTGGTACTCATCCAGGAAGAACTGAAAACCAAAGATGCTCTTTGGATAATGGAGGAGACAAAATGGGGGAAGGAGAAACAGGGATTAGCTGCAGAAAAGGAGGATTTGGCTAAGAAGAATGCTCAACAACAGAATCAAATGGACCTCCTCCAGGAAGAACTGAGAACGAAAGGTGCTCTTTGGTTAACGGAAGAGGAGAAATGGAAGAAAGAGAGACAGGGACTTTCTGGTGAAAAGGAGGTTTTGGCTAAGAAGAATGGGCAACTCCAGAACCAACTGGACCTCACCCAAGAAGAACTGAAAACCAAAGATGCTATTTGGTTAATGGAGGAGGCGAAGTGGGGGAAAGAGAGGAAGAGTCTAGCTGGAGAAAAGGAGGCTTTGGCTAAGAAGAATCGACAACTCCAGAACCAACTAGACCTCACCCAAGAAGAACTGAGAACCAAAGATGCTCTTTGGTTAATGGGGGAGGAGAAATGGGCTAAGGAGAGACAGGGACTCATTGGAGAAAAGGAGGCTTTGGCTAAGAACAATAGGCAACTTCAGAACCTACTGGACCTCACCCAGGAAGAACTGAAAACCAAAGATGCTCATTCGGTGATGGAGGAGGAGAAATGGTGGAAGGAGAGACAAGAACTAGCTGGAGAAAAGGAGACTTTGGCTAAGAAGAATGGGCAAATCCAGAACCAACTGGACCTCACCCAAGAAGAACTGAGAACCAAAGATACATTTTGGTTAATGGAGGAAGAGAAGTGGTGGAAGGAAATACGGGGACTAGCTGGAGAAAAAGAGGCTTTGGCTAAGAGGAATGGGAAACTCCAGAACCAACTGGACCTCATCCAGGACGAACTGGACCTCATCCAGGAAGAAATTAGAACCAAAGAGAATCGTTGGTTTCTGCAATTAAGCATGGAGCAGGACAAATGGAGTAAAGAGAGACAGGGGCTAGCTGGAGAAAATGAGGCTTTGTCTAAGAAGAATGTGCAACTTCAGAATCAACTGGACCTCAACCAGGGCGAACTGAGAACCAAATATACTTATTCATTGATGGAGGAGGAGACATGGTGGAAGGAGAGACAGGAACTAGCTGGAGAAAAGGAGGTTTTGGCTAAGAAGAACAGGCAACTACAGAACCAAGTGGACCTCATCCAGGAAGAACTGAGAACCAAAGATGCTCTTTGGTTCATGGAGGAGGAGAAATGGGAGAAAGAGACACAGGGACTTGCCGAAGAAAATGAGGCTTTGGCTAAGAAGAATGGACAACTGCATAAGCGACTGGACCTAACCCAGGAAGAATTGAGAACCAAAGATGCTCTTTGGTTAATGGAGGGGGGAGAATTGAGAAAGGAGAGGCAGGCACAAGCTGGTGAAAATGAGGCTTTGTTTGAGAATGGGCAACTCCAGAACCTGCTGGACCCTATCCAGGAAGAACTGAGAAACAAAGAGAGTCTTTTGCTAACAGGGGGTGAGAAATGTGGGACGGAGAGGCAAGGTCTCGCTGGAGAAATTGAGGCTTTGACCAAAAAGAATGGACAGCTGCAGAACCAAATGGACTTCATCAAGGAAAAACTGGGAACCAAATGTACTCTTTGGTTAATGGAGGAGGAGAAATGTGGGAAGGAGAGGCAAGGACTATCTGGAGAAAAGAAGGCTTTGGCTAAGAAGAATGGGCAACTCCAGAACCAGATGGACCTTGCCGAGATAGAACTGAGGACCAAATATAGTCTTTGGTTAATGGAGGAGAAATGGGGCAAAGAGAGGCAGGGACTAACAGGAGAAAAGGAGGCTTTGACTAAAAATAACGGGAAACTGCAGATCCAACTGGACCTCGCCGAGGAAGAACTAAGAACCAAAGATACTCTCTGGTTAATGGAGGAGGAGAAATGGGGGAAGGAGAGGCAAGGACTATCTGGGGAAAAGGAGGCTTTGACTATGAAGAATGGGAAACTGCAGATCCAACTGGACCTTGCTCAGGAAGAACTGAGAACCAAAGATACGCTATGGTTAATGGAGGGGGAGAAATGGGGGAAGGAGAGGCAAGGACTAGCTGGGGAAAAGGAGGCTTTGGCTAAAAAGAATGGGCAACTCCAGGATGAATTTGACCCCACCCAGGAAGAACTGAGAATCAAAGATGTTCTTTGCTTAATAGAGAAGAAATGTGGGGAGGAGAGACAGGGTGTATATGGAGAAAAGGAGGCTTTGGATAAGAAAAATAAGCAGCTACAGAACCAACTGGACCTCATCCAGGAAGAACGAAGAACCAATGAGAATCGCTGGTTTCTGGCATTAAGCATGGAGCAGGAGAAATGGAGGAAGGAGAGACAGGGGCTAGCTGGAGAAAAGGAGGCTTTGGCTAAGAAGATTGCACAACTCCAGAACCAACTGGACCTCATCCAGGAAGAACTGAAAACCAAAGAAACCCTTTGGTCAATGGAGGAGGAGAAATGGGCAAAGGAGAGACAGGGGCTAGCTGGAGAAAATGAGTCTTTGGCTAAGACGAATCTGCAACTCCAGAACCAACTGGACTGCATCCAGGAAGAACTGAGAACCAAAGATTCTTTTTGGTTAATGGAGGAGGAGAAATGGAGGAAAGAGAGACATGGACTAAATAGAGAAAAGGAGGATTTGGCTAAGGAGAATGCGCAACTTCAAAACCAACTGGACCTCATCCATGACAAACTGAGAGTCAAAGAGAATCGTTGGTTCCTGCATTTAAGCATGGAACAAGAGAAATGGAGGAAGGAGAGACAGGGGCTATCTGGAGAAATGGAGGCTTTGGCAAAAAGAAAAGGGCAAACTTCCGAACCAAATGGAGCTCATCCAGGAAGAAACTGAGAACAAAAGCTTATCTTTCCAACATGACGAGCCTCCATGCTGGGGACCTCTTGCGCCTCAGAAGTTGGAAGACAGTTATGTCAAAACTGGAGAGTGAAATGTAATATGGAAATGATGATATTATGGACATAATTATACATTATACTCAGCTGGAGTATCTTTTTGTCTACATTTTTCTTTTTTATTATATAGAGAGTAGAGACAGAAAGGGTCTCTACTCAGAGAAAAGGTACACATGCGAGACATAGACTTGGGTCCTCACAACTCACAATGAGCATGTGGTCCGTGCTTTAACTTGGCTGAGCCACCAGGCACCCAATTGCAGCAGCATATTGGTGACATGATATTCATGTTTGCTTTGCTTGCTCAGGGTGGGATTGTCGGGTCTCTTCTCTACATGTAAAGTGTCTTGAGACAACTTGTTGTGATTTGACACTTTAATAAAATTGAATTGAATTGAATTGAATGACTGGAGAGCGAGCAAGAGCTGGTTTAATACTTTCCCCGTTTCCAAAGATGGCTCAATATCCACTGCATTTTTATTTTCTATTACCAAAGACGTCCAAAGGATGAATATCCACTGCCTTTTTACAGCATGGCGTGTCCTTGTGTTTGTCCATCCACCAGTCCATATTCAGCTAATACTACCATAAAGACTATCTGTGCGTCTATCTGCAGGTCAAGTATCTTGAGAACTGTCCGACTGACCAAACTCAAACTATAGGACTCAAGGGAGTGCTGTGCCTGGCGTTGAGTCGGTCGGGTAGGGGACACAGACAGATAGATAGATGGTACAAAAGTCAATTCCCAAATATGTTTCACATTTTGTGAACTAGTGTACTACCGGTTATCAGAGTACTTGGAGGCCAATCTAGTGTAGTATCCTTATCAGAGACCTTGGTGGCCATTACCATTATCAGAATACTTACCAGTCATCTCCATATTTGGGCAAAAGCTGAAACAGATATAGACACCGATACACCAACCTGGGAGAGTTCGATAATTGATCTCCACCTGGCACCCCATTCCTCCTATTCTTTGTTTTTTGTTTGTTTTGTGGAGATTTTGGCTGGGTTTGTTTTGTGGAGGTTTTGGCTGGGGTTTGGTACACCAGGTAATATTACATTTGGCACCTGTTGGACACGGTCCTAAAGATCCACTCATATCTGTCTCTTTCTACTACAGAGCCTTTTCAATTGCTCTTTCCCCCGGTATTTACTTGGGTTCATATATGTATCAGTAATGTTTGCAGGATAACTAATGATAAGGATGACAAATGATAATAAATAAATAAATACAAATAAAGATTACCCCCAAAGTGGGGTCATAGGCAGAGTGGGTATCTGGATGATATACAGCATGCTGAGTCAATCAATTGTGAATGTACTGTAATTAGTTAGAAAAGTGGGCTCCTCAGAAGAGTGTAGATCTCCACCAGGATGGGTTGGCTACCCAGGGCCTGCAAAATGTGGGAGTCAATCATAGCCCATCGGAATGGAATATGAAAAATCTGACTAATACACCCTACCTATATCGGCCATTGACTGATATATCATTCTTATTATTATTTGGATAACGTAGCACAACATTGCAATACATAGCTTACAACCATTAACATGAGTTCACAGCCTACTGCCTAGTTGTCCTGCAGTTATCTGATCCTAGATCGGCCTATTCGTCGCATGACGGTGTTGCGCTTCGAAAATATCAGACCTACAAGCTCATAACGTGTCACAACGCATCGTGTTGTTCTGAGCTTGTATGTCTGCTATTTTTAATGTGCAACACTGTCGTGCGACTTAGCATAGATCAAGCTTCACACAGCTGCGTTTCTCTCCTCCTGGTCAGCGCCTTCTTGTTTCGCCTGGACATGATAAACAGACCCCAATAGAATCTGAACCAGCCCGGACTCAAATGACAATAATAAAACAGGAACCCGAACTTGTATGGGTTGTGGATATTACAAGCAAGCACATGTGACTTGTGAGGCAGTTCACTCATCCATCATCCGCCCTCCTGACTTTAATTCTGTTCTTTTTGGCAAGCAACACTTGGTGGAGTAGATATGCTTTAGGAAACTATAAACAGAGGAACAGACAGCATGTCTATCCTCTGAACAATCTTCTAATCTCAGGAACTCCATAGGCCCGGAGAATGTTCATCAGTTTCCCCCGGTGGATGGTGTCAAAAACTTTTTGGAAGTCAATGAAGGTGATCACCGCTGACTGGTTCTTACTTACTTACTCCTTCCAATATCCTCCTCCTTCCAATATCCTCCTTGGTATTAGTAAGGACTCGAGCAACAGCGTTCGTTGCAGTCGTCTGATTGATTTTTTAGGGAGACCTGTACAGGTCTCCCTAAGGTATACAAACTGTTAATATAAATTGCTATGTTTATTAGATTTTTGTTTATATAGTGTACTAAATGTTGTTGTTTCTTAGATTTCACCACTGCTGTTTTGTTTAGCCTGAGTTTTATCGTTTGTTTTGATTGTTTATTGAGCTATTTCTACACAAGAAAATAAAAACTTCATGCCTCAGTGGCCTCATTGAGTCCTGCCGACTACGCCAGAATGTAACCTGGTGTGGCAAGGGATCTACTTTTTAAACAATTGCTGTATGACTACGCCACCTTGATATGTTTGTATCAAGGAATTAGAATAAATGAATACCTCTAGAAATCGGGTTCCCCAAATATGCACAAGTTTGTCAATGAGATTGAGACATGAGTTTCCCCAAACATCTGGAAGTTTATTTAAGTTTTAGCACAGAACAGTATTTCAGTTTCTATATCGATTAAAGACCTGCTTAAAATATCAAATACAGTGCAAGTCATTCATAAAAACCAAATAGATTATACAAGAAATAGCTCAATAAACAAAACAAACGATAAAACTCAAGCTAAACAAAACAGCAGTGGTGAAATCTAAGGGAGTGGAAACAACAACATTTAGTACACTAACAAAAATCAAATAAACATAACAATTTATATTAACAGTTTGTATACCTTAAATGTCATAGTTTCCATCCCGTTATCCCCCTCTTGGCAATGTACTATAGTTGCGTTGGGACTCGAGCACCTCAACCTGAGTGGTAACAAAACAAATGATTAAAATGCTGCTTTAAAACAATCAGTACAACAGATAAAAAATATACATGCAGCGTGTTACTCACCCAGGCAAGGAAAATAATAAAACACAATAAATGAGACCCAGGTCGCAAGACCTGCAGCCATCAACCACCAAGCAGACTGTGTTTGATTAGTCTGGGAGGCTTCGGCTCAAAGCCTGGACAGCAGGGGCGCGGCCACTGCTTTTTGATTCAAATCAACAGCCAATGAAGAAAAGGGGGCGGGATCCACATGCAGTGGGTGTTATATGTAAATAGGAGCGACGGGAAGCAATTCCCCCTTGAGAAATTGCGGCCGCCATTGTTGTGTACTGCTGTTTGCCTCTCGTCAGACTTTTTAGACGAGTTGCACAGCTCTCAGACCGATAAGAGGCGTGTCCGCTCAGATTCTGAACGTAAGTTACCTCCCGCCCACAAATACCAGGGCTCTGGCCCAGAAGTTCCTCGCCCCTCCCGTTTGTATGCGAGAGCTGGCGAAAACTTCTGGGAACTCAGATTAGTGTTTGATAGACTGCAGGGCCTTTAAATACTCCCACTGATTGACAATGAGGAAGTGCCAGTGCAGCAGTCCTACGGTGGCCCCTGAGGCTCAACTCTGACTGGCTACACATGCCATCAGACCTCTGGAGCTTGTTCAGAAAGCTGCGGCTCGTCTGGTGTTCAACCGCCCCAAGTTCTCCCACACAACTATCCTTCTCTGTTCTCTACACTGGCTCCCCGTAGCGGCTCGCATCCAGTTTAAAACCCTGGTGCTAGCCTATAGGGCAGTGAAAGGAACAGCTCCTTCTTACCTCCGGGCTATGGTCGATGCCTACACCCCTGCCCGACCACTTCGGTCTGCCACCTCGGGGCGACTGATTGCCTCGTCACTCAGGGTTCTTCTGGCCCATCCACACGGTCACGACTTTTTTCTGTTCTGGCCCCACAGTGGTGGAATGAACTTCCCACTGATGTCAGGACAGCAGAGTCACTGCCCATCTTTCGCCGCAGGCTGAAAACCCACCTCTTCAGGAAACACTACCCTTCCTCTTTGCCTGGCCTACTTGTTGTTAACTAGTTGTACGAATGCTTGTTTTATTGTTGTATTGTTTTATTGGATCTTGTTTATTCGATACAATTATTTGTTTTAGCTCCTGCTCATTTGATTTAGCTATTTTGTCTCATCTGTTTAAGGAAATAGGTAGCTGATATATTGCACTTTTACCTTAGCGCTAGGTATACTCTTGGTTGCTTGTTTTTGCAGAAAATGCACTTAAGACTTGTAGTTCTCGTTCCCTACCTATGTTGAATGCACTTATTGTAAGTCGCTTTGGATAAAAGCTAAATGACTGTAATGTAATAGTTAACAGTCAATAAGTGTAAAATAGGCTCTACGGGTTTCCTGAAGCTGGCATATCATTTCCTGTTCCGCTTCATTTGCCCATAGCTTCGTATGATCAATCAAATTAACCAATTTAATCAGCAAATCAAATAAAGCTATGGGGAAATGAACAGGAAACAGGTATGCCACCTTCCAGAAACCTGTGACTACAGTTAAGAGCCTCTACATTATTTATTAACCTTAGTAAGGTAAGGTAAGTAAGGCTAATAAATGAATAATAAACTATGTTGCAATGTAAGTAAAGCAACAAAACACCTTAGTAAGCATGAGCACCAGCCCTTTTGCCCCTGCTGCCCAAAGTGCCCTTTAAAAAAAAAAGACTGTCAATGTACAAAAACAAAACCTATATGTGTATTTGGTAGCAGTGTAAAACAGTTGCCTCTGCGTTGTTTAGTGGTCCCTAAATATATGATTCAAATTTGGGGTCATTCAAGCATTAGTTAGCATTGTAAAATAGACCCCTCCCACAAAATATGGATGCCAATTATAGCCATGAAATATAGGTATGAAATGTAAAAAAAATCTGTACGAATCGTAGCGAATCAGTCTGGATTCCAGGCTAGTACAGTGCCACCATGAGGCCGATTTGAAAAATATGCAAGGATTGACTTCCCTTTGGGCCCAAGAAATTTGGTGCTGATCGATCTAAAAGTTTGCCATAGATTAGCTCTGGACACACACGCACACGCACACACACAGGCCAAAACATAACCATCCCCTGCCTTTCCCCTGGTGGGGCTAAAAAGTCTCCCTGTTTTGTTTTTTGTTCTTTTGTTCTTTTGTATTTAACTAGTCCGTGAAGTGCGCAGGCAAAATAGTTACTGGTCTACCTTAAGTCAGTCCACCTTAACGCCGTACCAGGAGGTCTTTAGCGGAGTCCTGCATTACCTAGAATTCCATTTGTTTTCACGGATGGCGGAAGCGTTTCAAAAAGCGTTCTTTTTGTTGTTTTATACTATCTGCGCATCATTTCTCTTGGTCAGTGGAGCTTTAGTTACCGTGAGCTGTGTTTTCTTTTGCTTTTGTTTTTCCATCTTCAAATCCTATAATGCCATAAAAACAGCGTGAAATTCCTTTTTGTTATAGTGCAGTAGTTCCTGGCATTTCCGTTTTCGTTTTCCGGCCGGATGAGGTAATTTTCGCAGGAAAGACGCCCCACTCCACTTTCAATAGAAAGGCTTTCGGGGGTGAAATTCATGGAATGGGTGCTGTGAAACATTTGCCACTCACAAAAGATATACAATTTAACTTTACAATTTAACGTTTTTTTGAAAAAGTTACCTTGTATAACTTTAAGGCCAGGTTAGTTGATTTCATTAGCTTGTTTACTCCGTGACATCGTGTATAATGGTGGCGAGGCAATAGATTAGCGTTATTGTTATTATTACGTCGTCGCGTCCCCCTCCACCATAGACCGCATGCACACACACACCACACGTGTTCCGTCGAATCGCGAACCCCCCCACCCCACACACACACACACACACACACACACAACCGTAATAATGTTTTCTTAATGTACACGGCGCGTAAATGAAAAAAAGTTGAAGCACGGTGTGTGTGTGTGTGTGTGTGTGTGTGTGTGTGTGTGTGTGTGTGTGTGCTTGTGCCAGACGGCAACACTGTAAAAGAGTGGGTGTGTGGATTTGACGCATGCGCAGTTTGATCTTTCGTCCCATAGCTCGTGGGGCCATCCCCCACAGCTGGCCAGCCGTAACCATGGCGACATTCCTTTACATCTAATAAACAGCTGACAGTTGGGCAATCGAAAAACGGGCTTCGCTGTTCCGTGCGCATGGTAATGGTGAATGTCTGTGTGCAAATGCAGAGCAATTGCTCCAGCCACTGAGGAGAACCGGGCAGAAGAGCTTTTGGGCTCACCACCTCACCACCCTCACAGAGCTTTGTAGAATTATAGGAGGATATTATGCCTACTGTTGTCAAACCTTTTTTGTTTGTTTGTTTGTGCGTGCGTGCGTGCGTGCGTGCGTGCGTGCGTGCGTGCGTGCGTGCGTGCGTGCGTGCGTGCGTGCGTGCGTGCGTGCGTGCGTGCGTGCGTGCATGCGTCCGTGCGTGCGTGTGTGTAACCCGGTGGATACTTTATGTTGCTTGCGGGTAATTTGTTGGAACCTTTGCAGGTACCTTTGTTTAATTTTCATTGCTCAGGAGAGCGAAGGGGCCATCGGCCACAACGTACCCAAGTATCATACAGTACAGGACTGCAATGAGGGGTTAATTGCTTAGGATAAGGATAATTCCTTTTAACAGGTCGTTCATGAATGTCCTTGCGGTCTTGTTTCCAATGAGAACCTGTGAGCAATTGGGGTTAAGAGTCTTGCTCAGGGACAAATTTCATATAATCGGCACATATGCTGGGATAGCCTGGAATCAAACCTGGGGCAACCAGGGCCAGCTGGTTCCCTAGGCGGGCTCACTAACCACTCAGCTATGGTCGCCCGTAACTTAATTCTTTATTGTTGGTATGTGAGGTGTGAAAGGTTGTGGGCCCACATTAACAGTTTATTGTTTTAATTTGAGGTTGAAATATTGTGTGTGAACATTGTGTGTAGTGTTTGTACAACAAGGTGTGTTGTAGATTGATGCTTTGAGATTTTTCGTGTGCAACAACTGAACATTGTGTGTAGTGTTGGAACAACAAGGTGATAATGTAATTGATGTGTGTGTAAAGAAGGAAAGTCAGAGTCTAATGCAGATAAGGGAGTGTGAAGTAGTGCCAAATTGGGTCGAGCGATTAGTACATGAAGTGAAGGGTGTGCAAATTGTGATCGCTTTTTGTGTGTTAACAATTGTGAAAAACTGTAATTCAAGGGAAGGTATATTTTGGTTTTATTGAAGTGATCTACTGGGTTAATTTGTTATAGGCCAAATCCAAAAAGGTATTTTTGTTTAGTCTAATTAGAATAATACATAAAGTGGTATATTTCTGATTGTTTATTGGTTGACAACTAAGGTTGTGAAGATATTTGTTTTATAATTGAAAAAGAAGCCAATTCATGTCAGTGTATGTTTATCTGTGTTAGTCTAAGTAAATATTATTATTTTATTATACTTTCCTGACTGGAAATTGGTTTCTGGGTATTTACATAATAGAAGCATTTACTTATACTTACCTGTTAACCTGGGAATCAAGATACTTACGTTCTAATTACCTGGACGAAAGAAAAGAGTGTTGATTATCTACAGTAGAAAGTGGGCTGTGAATGTATTTAATTCAAACTACCAGCGTACACCCGAAACACAAGAAATAAATCAAACTTAACTTAATCGTATTTTAAAGATAACAAAAATAACTCAGGGCCCTGCCTTTATCCATAATTAGAGGGGCAGGAGCGCTATGCATGTATGTTTTCAATAGTTGCCTTTTGTAAGCAATGAAGAATGCTGGTAGAATATAAAAATACACAGCTAAATACTCAGTGCTAATTTAACTGTGAGAGTGTAAAAATGTACCCTTTGGAATGTGTGCAAGGGGGTGAAAAACTGGAATATGTACCAACTTGCCCAGATGTGAAAGAATTGAAAACTTCACATAGCCATGCCAAAACCAACTAAAACATATCTGCAGAGCTAATCGACTGGCTACAAATTGTAGCCAGTAATTGATTGTAACCCCATAAAATGTTTTATGGGGTTGTTTGTTCAACATGCAAATGTCTTAAAATGCCAACAAGAGATTTTGTCACAAAGCTATAATTAAAATCATGGAAGCACCAGTTGTCTTTTTGGTAGGAATGTCATTTCATTGGCAGAGTGTGGTTTTCACAAATGTACCGGTAGTAGAAACATTCTTTTAGCCTAGATGTCGCAACAGGCACTTACTAAAGCACCTCCTCCTGCAGTGGATCAGACATAAGACTGGGGGACAGAGGGAGAGATTGGACAAGAAAATGTGAACAGGCAGAGGAATCACTTCCTTTAAATACAACACTAGTGAATGACGATCTGACTTTATATAATTACAATACAGGCCGCTGGTATGCAGTAGATCTTTAACAGATTTTTAACAGACTTGATCAGTGATGTGTTCATCAAAGAAAGAAGAGATAAAGATGTCTAATATCATTGTTGTCGTGGCACTTCTGTCTTTTCTTACCATCACCGACGGTGAGTCTCATCTTTCATATAAAATTTTGTAAAGTTTGGTGCATTTGCATTCTGTTTACAATTTTTACTCTTTTACTATGCATATTCTTACGATGGTGATGCTCGTTTTCTCCTGAGTAGTGAGTGCACTCCTACATGCGGTAGTGCTCGCTGTGGCTCAACCTAACCTACCGGTAACTCTAAACTTTAAGTCTATGGCTAGGGCCACGCCCACCCACCCTCCAGGGATTTATCTGTTAGCCTAGTAAGCCTGCTACTTCACTTCTTGTGCGACTGTGAAGAAAAGAGAAGTTGAGACATGCTTGTCTCTCATAAAGAGTGCACCTGGGAGACCAGGTCACCTTTAGTAACCCGGTAGCAGAAATCACTAGAAAAGTGTGCTCCTTGGAGCACAGATCTCTGCCAGGCTTTGTTGGCATAATTTGGAAGTCAATCAAAGCCAATCGGAATGGGATATGGAAAATGTGACTGATACATCATGATCACATACTCCATAGATACATTACTCCATAGATAATGTGTAACGATGTGTGTGATGTTTGGTGTAAATATGTAAGAGTAGTTGGAAAAAGTGTGTATTGAAGAAAACGCAAAATGGCAGAAAATGTTGTCAGGCACAAAAGGCCGGGTAGACGAATCCACAGACGCGCTGCCTGCTGCGGTGTCGCGGTGCGGACACCGCAGCTATGGCTGCCTACAGGCAGCGCGTCTGTGGATTTGTGTATACAGGGAGTTATGGCACCATCCAAGGTTACATTTTTGATTGTATGGCATATGGTTCAAGAGTCATAGGCCAAAAAGTTGAAGCGACCTCTTATAGCAGCCAGATGTGGCAAGTGTGTGGTTCTTCCTTAACCTACCGGCAGTGGTGGAAAAAGTACTCCCATTTTTTACTTAAGTAAAAGTATCAATACCGCAATGTAGAAATACTCTGTTCCAAGTAAAAGTTTGGAATTAAAAATGTACTTGAGTAAAAGTGCAAAAGTATGTACTAGTTTTTGTCATTGTTCATCCGTGATAGATATTCCTAGATCGTTTTCCCAAGCTGTTTTCCAATGATCCAAGGAGGTATTGTTGTCTAAATACGAGAGAGAATTATAAATAATAGAAATTCCTCCTTTGGTCAGAGGGTTAAACAGAAATATAGATTCCATGAACAATGGTCTACATCACAAAAACTAGTACATTCCTCTTCAATAGGCGCCAGGCATGGTCTTCTGCAATTTAAAATATTACACAGATTACATTTGTCAAAGGAAAAGCTCAACAAAATGTATCCAACTGTAAATTCATCCTGCGACAGATGTGGCCAGTCACCAGCCACTTTAGCCCATATGTTCTGGCACTGCACAAAATTAACATCACATTGGCTAAATATATTTAAATCACTGTCAGACATAGTTAAAAAACCTTTTGACCCAGATCCACTAACAGCAGTATTGGGAGTCAGAGGGCCTACGATCAAACTGACTGAGTGTTCAGTACAACATGGTAACATTTGTGACTCTACTGGCTCGCAGACTGATATTGTTGAATTGGAAACAAGTGCAGGCTCCAACCCATACTGCACTTATGAAAGATGTAATGCACTATTTGGAATTGGAAAAGATAAAGTTTTAATTGAGAGGGAGTGAAGACAAATTTTACAAGACCTGGCAACCCTTCATCGACCACTTCAATAAGTGCACGCTGACCCCTCCTACATAATGGTTAACTTTTTTTTTTACAAAAGATCTGTGCAGGGAGAGTATGAGAGCAAGAGTGTGTTGTTGTTCTGTTTTTTGTTTGTTGTTTGTATCTGTATAACTATTTGTTGTAGTTTTTATGTTGTATATTTTATTTTTGATACCAAATGACAATTATTTGTCATTGTCTTTTCTTGTTTTATATTTTATAGTTGTTTATACTCTGATGTGTTTATCATATTACAAAACATTCCAATAAAAAAAGTGTTACAAAAAAAAAAAGTGCAAAAGTATTGGCATCAAAATGTACTTAAATTGCAGATCTAGCTTGTAGATCTGCTATTTTCAAATGGCCGAAATGTATATTGGGCTGAAGTTTTTGTAATTGTTTTGTAACAATAATCAAAATCTACAAATTAACTAGTAACTTAAGTTTTCAAATTATTATAGTGGAGTAAAAGTATAATATTTGCCTCTGAGATGTTGGAGTAGAAGTAAAAGTACAGAAAATTGGAAATACTCCAGTACAGTACAACTACCTCAAAATTTAAAGTACAGGACTTGAGTAAATGTACTTAAAATGCAGTAAATACACATGCAGTGTCAAAAACAGTATCCCGTCCAGATACATATTGATCACATGACTACAGAGATATGTCAAGGGAGATATGATTTGCAGGAGTTTTGGACAGAATATGCAGGAGCAGTAGCAAAAAGATTTTTTGAAGAAAACGCAAAATGAGTATACTGTACATGGGAAGTTGTGTCATGAGCCCTATGCATGAGCCAGGGAATCCAGAATCCAAAATGTTTTGACTATTACTTACCGTTTCAGTTATAGGCCAAAATGTAAAGCGTCCTGTTATAGCGCCACCATGAGGCCAATTTAAACATTTTGGGGTAGCTGGTGTTTACAGTAGCTGTTCACAGACGGACACAGATAGACACATGGACAGACAGCCGCAAAAACATTATCTCCAGCCTTCGTCTGTCCGACTTGGCGGAGATACACATTCTATCCAGTTTGTACCACAGTCAGGCACCATTGATTAATAGACCACGCCACCTCATAATACCATGGTCTGTAGGCCTACCTTCTTATTGACGCAAGGAAATTAGGAATAAATAATGAGGGAAATCTAAATAGAAATGCAATTGATAAGTAGTCAAACCATTTTATAAATTAATATTTTTTTTAAACACAAAGGATGTAAATTGCTCAAATAAATAAATAAAATACATTATTCTTATAAACCTAAACAAGAGGTGAATTGTCCAAATGTAAAGGCCATCTTCACCTAATAAAGTATGCAGATGGATGTCTGATGTCCTTAAAACAGACCCTGATGACGTCCATATTTTCTTTTGAAAAATAGCTTCCCAAAGCGTATGCATAGATTGGACGTAGCCCGCATGTTCTAGCCTGCTATATTATGGTGGGCCGGCAGGCTGTCGCTGCTGTTAGAAATAATAGGTGGGCAACTTGGGTGGTGGGTAGCCCAGGTTGCCAGTTCCCATCCCGGGCCAGATGCCACAAAAATCTGGCAAAATGTCAGCTGGCAAACAGACCAGTAGTCAGCATGACGATCAGATGCAAGCTCCTACCTTTGTGCCCTCAGGCACAAGTAGTATTCTATGTCATTCTATTCCATTTCATAAAGTAGTATTCAATTCTGTTTTATTCTCATTTATAAAGAACTAGGAAAGTGTGTGACAGAGAACCCAGAATTGGCTAATGAGTAGAATGTAGCAATGAGAGGCCATCAAAACACGCAAAGAAATATATAAAAAAGAGTATAGGAATTAATTAAGTACTAAACAGTATGCATGAAGCTAGATAAACAATCATAAACATGTAGATTTCTGGATGAAGTCCTAACCTGAGTCCAACACCCCCTTGAAGGAGGCGCACTAATATGAAATGCTCTATATATGCATGGTTTTATCATTAATCCAGATTATATAGTAGCATACTAGCATTGCATCACTTGCTAAAGTCTATATGAGGTAGGCTCGAGGTAGTCGAGGACTACAAATATCTCTGGGCATGCCCTGGATTGCTTCAACGGAATGTAATCTGAAGGTCCGGAGGGCACTTGCCTGGAATGCCCTACCTAGGTTGAGAAGCGTGTGGAAATCTGACGTGGGAGAAGACCTCAAAAGGCAGCTGTTCGTAGCTACAGTGCAGTGCTGCTGCATGGAGCGACAGCGGAGCTAAAAACACTGCAGAGCTCAAGACCCTGATGTTAGACAGGAGGCAGTGGAGGGCAGTGATTCAGGAGTCCTGAGTTGGTGTTGGCTAGTTCGCACTCTCGCATCACATCGACTCTGTTTGACCAGAATGGAACACAACCTTAATAAGTATAGCCTAAGTATGTGTGAAGGAAGTAAGAAGTCACCCACTTTCTTGTCAGTATGGCTGCTGTGTATAGGGCCTGTTCCACGTCCTGAGTGAATGGCCCATGACGAACACGACTGCGACCTCTGCCAAGTCGCCTCACACTGAAAAGTTGACTTGATGGTGGCACTAGATGAAAGGTCATGGGGTCACTCAAATGGTTAGGGCTCATCCCCCAGGGAGTTTGAATGCACTGAGTAAGTTTCATGGTAATCCACCCATTAGATTTTGAGATCCCAAAGTGGACATTTTGTGCCATGGGGTCACTAAAATCAGTAGTTTCCATCCTTCAGTGAGTATGAAGGTGCACGACTAATTCAATGAAAATCCAGCCAACAGTTTTTGAGATAATTTCTTATTTGAAATTCAAATGTTGGACAGACCAATACTGCCATCCTTAAAGCTATGGGGTTAACTCACTAGCTGCCAGAGTTATTTCAGATTTTTAGCTGTTGGCTGCCAGAGATTTTTAATTGAAAAACAAAAAGTACTCAGGAGCCGAGATACAGAATTTTTAAGTTTTAAGTTAACAAGGAAGTGGATAGGAGTCTAGATCTTCAACTAATCATATCTCCTAGGTCTTAGGGTCAAATTTTTTTTTTTCTTTTTTTTTTTTTCAATAGAACGCATTTATGCGTTATTGGCAGGCAAGTGATGTATTCAATAGAACGCATATATGCGTTATTGGCAGAATGAAATAGATATGAGATTTGTGAGCAAAGTGCCAAATATAAATACATTTAAATAAATTATTAAATCAATTATTCATTAATTAGGTATTTGTCTATAAATATATTTAATTTCATTCTCTGTTGTTACAACCCTCTGGGTCTAGGGTTAAGGGACGCGTATCCGTAACATCTACATGTATATTTGTTTGTGCCCAAATTATTTATTTTGAATTTGGATGTGTATTTATACTGTTTAGATATCTATATTTGATAGTTTTTCTATTTGAGAATTTGGCACACAGGGCCCTCCATATACTGGGGGATCTAGTGAGAACACTTTGAAAGGTTCAACTGATGACACTTCATTTTGTTTGGAAATGGTCCATGGTAATTTTCCATACCTACTTGCCAACATTTGTTTCTGCAAGAGCTAGGTCTATACTAGCTGCTGTACATTCTGCAATTTGGTGATTATAATTAGTGACCCATGACTTCACTTCTTCCCAAAAGGGATGAGCCCAGGGGAGCAGGGGGTGAATCTTCGCTGTCAGTGCATCAGCATGGAGAGAAGGCCCATCGGTCGTCACATAGAAAAGATGGAGATCATTCCTGCGAACTCACATTGTGAGGAAACTCAAATCATGTAAGTCATATGGCCCTACAAACACCTTTGGCACACTGCTTAGTTTGTCCTCCTGGCTTTAAGCCGGTAGGACATCTCAATCACAACAATCAAAATCATTGTTTCATAAATGATACCTGTGTTGTAACAACAACATAAGACCATTTGCAATGATTTGCTGTTGAAATTTACCTTAGATGAAACAATACCATTAAATAATTGATAAGCACTAGCATACCTAACAAAAGTTATCATTGAATACTGTGACTCCACACTCCAGACGTTGCTGTGTTCAGTAGAAAAGAAGAACTCAGTAATGCACATATTAGATACAATGCAACTGCTGTTACTCCTCAGAGGAGAAAGGCAGAAAAGAAACAGCTCCAGATCAGAACATGAGCCAACTACTAAAGAATAAAAGAAATGCACCTTGTGGTGAAAACCCGACCAGCACCAACATCGGTTGTTCTGCTACTCTTGATTGTGACCTTGACCTTTGCCCTTTTCAACCTAAAGTTAGATCATCTCTTCATGTCAGGCCACTGACCTCTGAGGTTTCATAAAGATCCACCCATCTGTTCTGAAGTTATTTTGTTAGATAGATAGACCCTCGGACACAGGCAGGAAAGACTATAATACCCTGTAACGAATGCATGGTGGGCAGGGTAGTGAAATTGCGCCCTCATGAGGCTCTACATGATGCTCTACATGAGTTCTGGTCACTCACAATAAACAGTTGCTTTGCTACTTGTCTTGTGTAGCCATAAAATCTTAGATCTGCACCTACTGATATGTTTGGTGACATCTAAATTCAGTATAAGGGTTAAACTGTAGAAACGATTCAGGAATTAATGAAATTACTGGCTTGCAGAACCAATTTTCATATCAATTGCATAATTGTAGTCCCTGGTTTCCAGAAGGCGTTATACCGGTATATTATAACGTTTATGCTCGTTTTCTGTTCCGGTTCAGTGTCTCATAAATTCGTTTGATTGGCTTGGCAGCCAACTTTAATGGGAAACACAAATGACACCTTTATGTGTATTTCCTGTTCAAATCTGCTGCTAAGCCAATCAAATGAAGCTATAGAAAAATGAACCGGAACAAGGAACGTGTATCACTGTATGCCACCTTCTGGAAACCTGAGACTACAATTATGCACAGGGCCTATGAAGACCCACCCTACAGCACGGCGATATGATTTGTTTTCAAAGCAGTGGGTGTAGGTTTGTCAGTGGCCATTCTCTGCACTGTTCTAGCCCATATATTGAATTTAGATGTCCCCAGATGTATCAGTAGGTGGAGATCAATGATCGTCTGGCTACAAGAGACTACTTTGCTACTAGTTCCACAAATCTCTGTCTGTGTTTCTGTCTGCAGTTTTTGCTGAAATGTGGTGATGACTGACTAGTACTTATGTCATAGATGACTAGAGTCATAGACTGGCCTCCAAGTACTCTGATAACCTGTAGGCTACTGCAATAGTACTTTAGGATACATGATGACACAATGTCTATACATTTTTCAAAGATATGTCACCCCTAACACAAACACATCCCATACACCCCCATTACACAATGCCAAAGACGTCTATAATGCCTAATTTCAGTTTTTCGTACCTCAGTGTCACGCACCAAAATTGCACATTGTGAGCTTGTAGATCTGTTGTCCTTGGCACGTGACACCGTAGAAAGACGAATTATGAAACAGGCTTCAGTTGTCTAACTGCAGATGATGAACTGATTAAATGGATCCTATCATATTGTATTGTCTTCAATTGCTTTTCTGACCCAGGTGCAGCACTAATTGATAGAATTGCTGAATTATTGTTAAACTTAATTTATACTCCTTTATACTTGCCTAAAAGAAGTGATTTCAAGCTGTTTGCTTGCCAATTTTGGCAAGTGACACCATGTTACTGTGCGATATAATCTAAACTTTTCCCTTTGTCCTGCAGTGTCACTCTCAAAAAGACTGGGACGAAGGTATGTCTGAACCCTGAGGCCAAATGGGTGAAGAGAATCCTTCAGAAGATCAAAAGACAGCAGAATGAGTATGTTTTTTCTTTTTTTTCCTAGCGTGACCATCACCATCTATCCATCTTCATAGCCTAAATTAAATATTATGATAGAATAAATCAAAATGTTTGTAAATATAATAGAAATGTTGCGTTTCTCTACAGAAGGAAACATCACACCACCACAGACTCTGCTCATAAGTGAGATGCAGTACTTCATCCAGGGTTTTTGGGCGGTGTAGCTGCCCCTATAAGTGGGGTTGGGACACCTCATTAGCTGTATTGTGATTGGCTCATTAGTACACCCCTAGCTGTACTGTGATTGGCTGACTCTATTGGCTGACTCTATTCAGCACTGTGATTGGCTAGCGAGACACATGATGACATTAATAACCTATAAATAGGATTATGCACTTCAAAAAATCCATATTTTTTTGAAGTGAGCTTCCATCACTATGATGACCACTGTGATGACAACACCGCCCACTTCACACTGGGTGTGATTTTTCAAAGTGTTTGGGTGACAATACTACTTTGGGAGACTTACTTGTGTTGGCAGCAGCCCTATAACCAAGAGTTCATTTAGACACTTCAGCTCAGGATTAACCATTTATTAACCATTTACCATTTATTGCAATGATATTGCATTCAGTTTGGCGGTGTGATTCTGCTCATTTGATATTACAGATACATATATAGCCTACAACAGATCTGAAATCACAAACCCCCCAGAGCAGAGTAACGTTGAACCTTCATCAATGCATAATTAAACTACCACATATCATAAATAGAACCACAGTACAATCCACAGAATCATCCTATTAACAATATGAACTGAATGCCACAGGGAGGAGGCCGGGGAGGTGGAGGGAATTTGTAAACTGACAGCTGTACGACCAGCTGAGACAGCAAAGCACGTAGAATGAACAGTGAACAGAGAGGCTGCTTAAATGCACCGCCTGAGATGCACTGTGGGTATGAGGGTGTGTGTGAGTTAACTTGTAGTGAATGAGAATGTAGAGAGGTTGAACCGATATATCATAACTCTATGGTTTGAACGTGGAGAGACAGACTGATTTGTAGGTGTATGTATTAATTAACTTGTTAACGAATGAATGGGGGAAGAGTGAGCTAGCATGAAAACATCCTGCCTTCCGTGGCTACATGAACTATCGCTACACTGAATTCCTTAACACAATGTGAAAGCTTGGTTTAGATAGATAGACCAAACTTAGATAACAATACAGTGTATTAAAGAAGGCTTGTTTGTTTACTTGTTTGTTTTTTATGAAAGACAGTTAACATTGTTTGTATAAGAAAATGCATCTATTACAGCTTCTAAATCCTTGCACTGTTATTAAGGGGTAAATTCAAGAAAATGTAAAGTTTTGATATTTCTATTTTTTTATTCTTCTTTTTTTATATTCCTTTGTAGTTTGACATGTTGCCTATTGCTTTATTCATTGTTGTTGTTGTTGTTGTTGTTTTTACATTCATCGTTGATGAAGCCATCTGTATATTACACTGTTTGCAAATTTGATGAGACTGTATCAAATCACTACACAAGGCCATTAAACTTCATATATTAGATCTAAATATCTTTCTGTCCATATCTTTATATGTTTCACATATAGGGCTGTCATGATCGTGACATTTTAGCTGACGATTAATTGTCATACAAATAATTCTGATCAATGATTTTATTGTGTTTTTGGCATCGAGCAATGCAACATATTGTAAACAAAAGAACTGCACAAGGCAGATATGACAAACTTGAATATACCAAGATATGACTTTGACTGGTATCGATGATCAATATAAATAATGCACTATGGTGGAAAGAGGCCATATCCTTAATATTTTTTTACTTTTTTCATAATTATTTTTCCGAAAATACACGCATCACATCGTGACATGAAATCTTGACATGATTTTTCTTAATGTTTCCCTAAAAACCCCAAATAGGGAGGCCAAGTTGAAAGTGGTTAAGATAGTGTGGAAAAAAATATGGAAATATGACATTTCTGTTCATTTAATCCAGATGTTTTATACGATTACTTTATTACTCCAGCCAGAAAGTGATTGCAGCTCCCACCTGGTCACTGGAAGGTATTTTCTGCATCAGAATGGCTTGGTTTAATTCTTTGGAGTTTTATTTCAAACATTATAGCCCACTCAGACCAATACACCAGTGGTTATACCTGTAAAAGGATATGTATGCCATAAAAAGCCGTTTTCCTCATGCCAGAAAGTGATTACAAATCCTACCTGGTCAGTGGAAGGTATTCATTCTTGGGGGGTTAGATTTCAAACATTATAGCCCAATCAGACCAATATATCAGTGGAAACGATTGTAACGTTATGCAAAAATCATTGCAATTAGCTCAGATAATTGATCAGGAGATCATGTCATAATTGTGACAGGCCTACTCACATATGGTGCAATCTGATGGTCAAATGTCAATTAATAATAATAATTTGATCCCCACTCCTTTCGGTATTTGTCACTCTATATTTGCATATACAGCGAAATTAGGTAGTCTATCTGCATTTGACCCATCCTAAGAGGAGCAGAGGGCGCTCTGGGCTGGGGCTCTGCCCTGGGGAGCAGTTGAAGGAATATTTTACCCCCCCAAAAAAAAAATTCCCCTATCAATTACTCACCCCATGAAGCCTTGAATTCATGGAGATGTTTTTGTTGCATTCCTGAGCCAACAAGTTAATAGGAGAAGACCAATCTTAAAGGTAGGGTAAGTGATATGTTTTGGTTAAAACAAAAAGTATTTTGTTAAAAGGTTAATGCACTATATTCTGATAATAATCATTGTTATAGAGTGTTTGTTCCGTAACAGGAGTCTCCCCGTCTCTCCAGATCTTTAATAAACAGAAAATACATTTTCCCGGTAGGTGTCAAAATCTCAGCCAATCAGGAGAAAGTACACATTTTTATAGTGTTCCAGTTCCAATTTTGCCTGCTCATTTCTTAGTGTCATCACTTCCAATTTCACTTGTTTAATCGATATCCTGATTGGATCAAATTGGAAATGAAACTGAAACGAAAATGCATTTTCTGTTTTATAAAGAGCTGGAGAGACAAGGAGACTCCTTTTACTGAACAAACACTCTATAGCAATGAGTACCATCAGAATATAGAGCTATTTAACACTTATTTTAACCAAAGAAAATCACTTACCCTACCCTTTAACAAGAGCAAAACCATATTTAAAACATTCTCTTTGTGGGTTCGAATCCACCGTGGTGCATCCGGCTTTGTCGGGCGTCTATGCGAACACAATTGGCCCGTGTTCGGGTGAAGGAAGCCGGGCAGGGAGGGTGATATTTGTCACTCATTCATACGGGCTGGGGCGGCACCTGTCAGCAGGGAGTGTTGGGCGGGAGGAGTAGGCCCTATGTCCTCCCCGGGTGGGGGCTCCTCACTGGCAGGTGAGTCAGTGGGATACCACATCAGTGACAACACAGAAATGTGTGTGGGGAGGAATTAATTGGCATAACGATTAAATTGGGGAGAAATAGGGGGTACAAAATAATTGGCTACTCTAAATAAAAAAATTAAAACATTCTCTTTGAACCTGAATCAGTAGTAGGCTCATTGGTGAGTTCATATTCATCTTTTATATACAGTAGTTTTGCAATGGTCTCCTACAGCAAATATTGTATCATTGGCTCAGGAATGCAACAAAAACAAAAAAATCTCCATGAATTCAAGGCTTCATGGGTAATGAGTAATTGATACTTCACCCATTTTTTGGGGGAAGTATACCTTGAAGTGTCTTGCTCAGGGACACCTCAACACATCAAACCTGGGACCTGCTGCTTCCCAGGCAGGCTCTTTAGGCCAGTGGTTCCCAAACTTTTTAGCTCAAGACCTAGACCAAACAAAAAACATACCTGATCTACAGTACAAGCTGACAAGATGTTATTTTTACTACATCTTAAATGTTTTTCTTTTAGATATCAGTGGAAACTGTTCCTCATTGTTCTGACTAGTAGCACTTGAACCAGACAGCAGCACACAAGTACAAGCACACACAAGAGTGCAATTACAGCAAAAGGGTCGGATTGTTCTCATCATGTTTGTTGTTAACCTGAGATAGATAATGGTATAATGGGTCCCATCATGTGGGTGTATAGTAGTGAGATGCAGAATGTGGTGGTTAGAACATCAGCGCCAGATCCACCAGTACTCAGTTATGCATCACACGCAATCAGGACAACCGTGTCACAATATATGCACCTTGGTAAAAAAAACACACAAAATGCTTCAACACAATGAACAATGGAAGCCAAGCGTGGGAAAAAATTGTCAAATCAAATATAAAATCTTAATCATAAATTTTTTTAAATGAAAATTTTCACTATTATCAGTCTTTTTGCAGCCAGGGACTGAATGAAATAAAGATATTTCAAAGGTGTCATCATAAGTCTGGAAGGAGGCATGTTACAGCACTGGAGTGAGTACATAACGCAAATAAATGAATAATAAATAGTGTATGGCAAATAAATTACACCAAGTTTTCACTTTTAATGCCTGTATATGCCACAGAACTGGCTTTTTGTTTTTTACATGTAATTTGATTAGTAATGCAACTGAATATCACAAGAGGAAAGTTGTGTTCCAATGTATGATTTTTGCAATCAACTGAGCGCCAACATCAGCTGCTTTTAGTTTATGACAGTTATTCTGTACCACAAGAATATAGCAGAATAAGAATTGCATTTGTATTAATTAAGCAGTATCTGGCTCATCATTATTTGGTGTAATTAGTATTGTAAATGATGTAAACATGTTACCATCATCTACTGTATAGTGCAATGTTTGGAAGGAGGCGTAAACAGCAGCTATATGACTTGCTACAATATTACTCAACTCTAGTGTTAAAAGTCGACGATTCTCCATACAAAATTAACTGGTGTTTTAAGAACCCAGAATGCCTTTTGGCTTGCATACCAAATAGTAGATACGAGTGTAAAAAGATTAAATGATGAAGACTCATTAACAGGTTATGTTATTTTTAATTGAACATTGTTGATCAAGCCAAGTGCAAGGAGGTCAGTGAAGTAAGAAAAGAAGGATGGCGAGCACAGAGATGGCAAGAAGTTGAGAGGGGAACTGCAGCAAGAGAGCATGGTAGCCATACTGGTATGCATTATACTATGTTGGAATCATTAGTGTACTGACTCAGGGTGTAGGGCAAGTGGTCAAGGATGGAAGCAGCATTGGCGCCCATCATACAACAGTGATTCATTCCTTATAAGGAGAAGAGGAGAAGACGGGAAGCAAGTAGAAAACAATGGAAGACATACTGTTGCCCAAAGGCATTCATGCATTTGATGACGTGATAACAGATAACAACCTACACAAATGCTAGAGGGGGTAGTGTTGGCGATGGGTAAAAAACAAAGTGTTGGAAGGCCGCACAGGTGACCAGTCAAGGGTGCATCTTCACTTGAAGCCATTAAACATCTCTACAAGCTTCGCAGCATTAGCCCCGGAGAATTGCCCCAGCTGAAAAGGAGAGCAGAGAGTAAAGTTGATTATTCCTCTAGGTTTTGACTGAAAAAGTGGATTCCTGTCAACTGGAATATAACATTTACATTCAATATTTCTTATTTGTTACATGTCATAGACTGTTACCGATATAAAAAAGAAAGCTATAAAGAAATACAAAACAAACTAGAGCTCCTCGGAGCACAGGTCTCCGCCAGGTCAGTTAGGTTATTGTGGCCTCCTGGTGGCGCTATAATAGGCCAATGTTTAAAGGGTACCATTTGTTCTTAGGCCTTGCACGGCAATCGGACACTGCATTCATGGTTTGAGGCATTTTGTGCAACTTTTTTTTTTGCTAAATTAGACCTGCTGGTGGCGCTATAACAGGCCAATGTTAAAAGGGTGGCATTTGTTCCTCAACATAGTGTGAATGTACGTGCAAAGTTTGACCGCAATCGGACGGTGCGTTCATGATTTGCAGAATTTTGTTCAAAACAAGCCACTACTGCAAACTTTAGATGTCAATCTTAGCCAATGAGGATGGAATATGAAAAATCAAACACATCCGTCTTGATCACATGACTATGGAGATTATGTGTACCGATTTGCGTGAAATTTGGATAAAATCGGAAGGAGTAATATAAAGAAATGTGTTTTACATAAGTCGGCCTCCTGGTGGCGCTATAAAAGGCAGATGGGAAAAATGCAGGGCAAAGGTTTTTCCTTGACCTCTAGGGAGTGCGCATACAAAGTTTTACACAGATCGGTGCAGTTATAGGTAAAAACATGAATCGGCCTGTTATAGCGCCACCATGAGGCTGATTTGAAAATTTTCAAGTGGTATTTCTTCCTCGGCATAGTGGAAATATGCGTGCAAAATTTCACCAAAATTGCATGCTGTGTTCATGATTTGAGGCATTTTATTGAAAATGGAGCACTCCTGCAAACTTTGGAAGCCATTTTTAGCCAATCAGGATGGAATATGAAAAATCTGAAAGACAAGTTTTGTTTAATGACTATAGAGATACTGTGTACCGATTTGCGAGATCTTTGGACAAAATCTGTAGGAGTACTGTCAAAAAATATGTTTTGCACAAATCGGCCTCCTGGTGGCGCTATAAAAGGCCCATGTGAAAAATTTGGGGCAGAAGTTCGGAATTGGCATCCAGGGAGTGTGTGTGCACAGTTTCGCTGCGATCAAGCCAACGGTGGCGGAGATTAGCTGGTGACAGACGGACACACGGACACACGGACGGACGGACGGTAAAACATACTCTCTCGCCATGCCTTTCGGCCTGGCGGAGACAATAATCATAATCCAATCACAATACAAGTCTGCCACATCAGGGGATTAAATGCTAGTGATTAAAAGAGAGTGTCGAGCCTGGACTTAAAAGATTCAATGGAGCGTTTAGATCTTGGGAAAACTAGTAACCCCATGTCAGCCAAACTGAGGAACCTGGAGGTACTGTAGGAGAAGGAGTTCAAAGATCAGCGACGTAGGAGGAGGGCAAACCCATTTAGAGCTTGATAAACCATCAGGGGAATCTTAAAATTGATTCTAAATCATACTGGCAGCCAGTGGAGAGAGGCCAGGATGGGGGGATAATTTTTGTGCGTCACAAACAGGGAGGTTGTCAGGTGCTCCAGATCAATGGAAAGCGAGAAGGGCACCTGACATCAGTCATCACTTGTTATTTTATGAGATTAAGGATATAATTACAGACTTTGCATGTACAAGTCAAGAAGAAGTTGTTCTCTCTAAAGGCAAGGTATTTTTCCATTATTTCTGGCTGTGGTCGATTTGGTGGTTCAGCTAGTGATGCTTGTAAAATCTGTATATGTTTTACTGTGTTCTGCGACATTCAGTAGTAGAAGACTCACAACCACACTAGGCATGAAGTGTGTGTGGTGGTAGATTATTATTATTTTAGACACTGTGTAATGGTTTTGCATAGTCTGCAAGACATTTAGGAGTAATATGAGAGTTGTGAGTTACATTCATATTTGAGCATCAGTATAGCATTTGTAGGACCATGTCTATCTATGGAGTCATGTGTGGTGAGCCTGTACTTTAGCAATAAACACCTCAGATTAACGTGAATTTATAGCTATAGTAAATTTCACTTCTGTACGTGTAAAGTGGGAGGAGGGGGCACCACACTGTGTGAACGCGGGCCTGTGAGTTCAAGTCAGGAATCGGGCTGTTGCGTTTTGGACCAGTTGCAGGTGGATCAGGGATGATTAGGGACTAATCCCAGGGTACAAGGAATGGGGGAGTGGATCACTTTCTCAAGGTCTTGGGCAGAGAAAAACGGTTTGATTTTGGCGATGGTACAAAGCTGGCTTTCACTACTGCATTTACATGCTTGTCAAAAGTTCAATGCAGAATGCAAAGAGCCCACCAAGGTTTTTGACAAGGGAACAAGGGTGGACAGGTTGCCAAGACCGTTTTTATCTGTGTGATCGAGTCAGGGGAGCCATATAAGACAACTTCAAACTTGCTTTCATTCAACAGTAGGAAGTTGTGTGTATTCCAACAAGTATGACTACGTCCTCAGGGCAGTACATGAGGCTAGTTTGGACTGGTCCTTTGGATTCAGGGGGAGATAAAGCTGTGTGTCATCAGCACAAGGGTGGAATGAGATATGATATTTTTTATGATTTTTGCCGAGGGTAAATACAAAAAAAGGATGGGGCCTAAGATGGAACCTGGTGGTACCCCGCAGGAGATACTAGCGGGGGGAAAAAAGTTGCCTGTATTGACACGATGTATATGGTATAAGGTAGATATGGGCTTTCATGAGTGGATATGTTTGATTACTGCCCCAAGTTATATGAAAGGAACTTAAAGAGTCCCTACCTTCGCCTTGTTCTTGTAGAAGTGAAATGTGGGCATGCTGTTGATTTCACAGGCAGCAGCCACATCCTGGACAACACACATTAAGAGAGTTTGCTTGTGAACTGGTCAAAAACATATTACATGCAACATTGGTGCATTAAGTGCTTGTCGTTATGCTATACACACTCAAAAATAATATCCACATTTTCAAATGTTTATGCGCAGCACTTACATCAGCCTCATCCACATCAACTTGCAGGAAAACACAGTCTGGGTTGTCATCTGCCATTTTCTATGGAGACAGAGAAAAGGGGAAGTCCGTTAAACAAATACCAAATAACTGCCTGCGGAAGACATGAACTAATAGTATATATAAGCAATGATCTCTAAACCATCTAATAACAAGAGACGTGACAAAAATGACGGGGATACAAGAGTATGGAAGACAAGGTGAGAACTCCCTGACAGAGCAGGTTAATCTATTGTGCAGAGCTAAACTTACATCTACTGCAGGCGAGTCCAGACCTGTGGGATTTAAGTCTAGGATGGAGTACTCAGTGTTGGGAGAAGTATTCACATGTTTTACTTAAGTAAAAGTATCAATATCAAAATGTAGAAATACTCTGTATGATGCGACGCGTTGTGAGCTTGTAGATCGGCTATTTTCTAATAGCCACTGGGAGAACTTACATGGAAGTGAGGGGAAATCATTTTGCAGGGTCCACACCACGTGGCTGTGAAATCCACGACCACCAATTTGTCTCCCGCCTCTTCCAGAGCCTTGTCGAAGGCATCCTAATGGGTCACAGTGAGAAAACAATTACTAGCTTTTTAGTTAGTTCCTTAGATATAGGGAAACACTAAAAATCGAAAGACCAAGCATTTTGAAATCAAAGCAGTGCTGTGTTGCAACAGCCTTGCACCCACTGTTGATGTGCGTAATTATCTCTAGTGCCCTTGGATTGTTCCCAGCAGCAGTCGATGGATTTCGCAAGGGTTCACAGGTTTATGGTGCAACTCGTAGTAGTATGCACACATGCACACACCAACTGTGCATTACCACCGCACACACACGCAGTGATTAAAACACAACAGATGAGAGGCATATAGATACTGGTACAGCTCACATTTCCTCGACATCTCACAATCTAATTAATTTAACAACCATGACATTTTGACAAAGCTTTTGCTGTATCATTTGCTTACTCAATTTATTTTGTGCAATTTTGGTTTCTGCTCTTGCCATTACCCGTTTCTAAACTACTTTGTGGATTGAGGAAGGTAGGGCAAGTACATCCAGGCGGAAGACAAGCAGCAGTATCACAAAAGGAAGTAGTCCGCACACTGGTAATGCTGAAAGAGCTCTGCTGTATTTTATTGCGTCGTCAATGAAGATCTGATTGATCAAAACGTTGACGACGCAATAAAATACAGCGGAGCTTTTTCAGCATTACCAGTGTGCAGACTCTACTTCCTTGCCTAAACCACTTTGTCTCATGAGGTTGAGTGGTTTTTGTATCCTATAAGAAAAGGTTCAAGCATAATCGTTTTATTTGTTAGCCTTTGTTAGACATTGTTATTTGTTTGTTTTTAAGAGGGGGTGGCCCAAATCATGTTTATGTGGCGCTGCCACATCTGCTCATCTGTGCTGTGCTGTTGAGGAATTTTCTCTGACAGGGAGTTCAATTAGGGGGGTGGGAGAAGGGGGATGATACAGAACAGAATATGTATTATTGTTATTATTATTATTGATGAGAAATGACTGCAAAGCAGAAGGCCTGCAACACTCCAGATTAAATTAAAGTCTTAAGGTGCACGGCTTGATAATACCATAAAAGTGAAGAAATAGCCAGCACACAATGAATGTCCTTTTTATTTGCCTCACAGACAATAACAACGGACACGTTTCAACCATAGACTGTATAAAGGTTTCAACCAGAGCCTTCTTCCAAGACAAGTGTTTTAGCTTGCAAAGGAAATTACCCCCCACTGTTTTTCTGTAAATATACTTTTACTGCTCCTAGTATTGATGATTTCTTTAATAGTATTGTATGTCTTTATATGTCTTGATGAATTGAATACACAGGACCACAATGTCCTCAGGGCTTTTTGTGTTATTGTATAACTGTTCAGCTGTACTTTTTGCTGTTAATAAAGTATTCAATAAATCAAAAACTGAGTCTAAAAGCCCAATCATTTAGAAGACTACACACATAACTAGTTTGTCACTAAGTCAAGCAATTATTTTTTATTTTGCTGTAGTTCTATGTGCACAGTAATTTTACCCCTTTCGTAAACAAATCATGTTCTGTAAAGGAGTAGTTAACCCAAAAAATTACTTACTTGCAGAGTCCGGAGACTCCACCGGTCGGTCACCAAATTATTGGCTTAGGACAAAAAAACAAAGTTATTTTTTGGGTGAACTACTCCTTTAAAGACTTGGCCTGCTCCAAACAAGTGGAAAAACACTGCTTGTATGTTCAATTTAGAAATTCTGAATTTTATATTTTAGAAAAGAGAATAGTCTGGAAAGATATGGGTTTTTTCCATTTTTTTTTGGAACTACTAAAATCTAATTTTCCATACTTGCATAGGATATTTTACTATACAACCCAAAAAAAATGATCAATTTTCAAAATATCTCCATAGTCAGGGAATATTATCAGAATAATGTCATATCTAGGAATAAATTCCTTACCAAGAAATTTCTTCACCAATGCGTTTGTAAAAGTGTCTAGTAACACATCTCATAAAGACTGAAATGCAGTTTCCCTAGGGAATTTTTGACAGCTGCTGAAAGTTGGGGTACCCACCATAATCTTATGCGGGGGAAAAATCAAATTTAATTCTGTTTTAAGTAGCATGTGAGGGGTCAAACTAGGGTGTTTTATGATTCTGAATCCATTCCAAGCATTTGTTTTGCACCAAAACCACTCCTTGGGCTAAAAACGGCCCAATCTCAATGGGCTTTTTACACAAAAAAAATTACCTGGAAAAGGTTGGCTATGGCCATTAGTTTAGTTTGGGGGTCCTTGACACAAAGAAGTTTGAGAACCACTGCATTAGCCTGCTCCCTTCTCCCTAATGACAGGCCAACAGCGCTCCCTAGTGGGTCAAAACACGTGTTACGCCCAGAGTTACACTCCCCGTCACGTTGGAACTACAGGTTGGTGTTGTTGTTTTTTTTGTTTTGCTTTCCACTTAGGCTTATTTATGGTTGTTTCGCTGTTGTCGTGTATTTGATGCTCATCATGTAATAAAAATGATGGATGATTACGTAGGCCTCGTTAGTCGTTTATGCAAGCATTGCCTCACAGAAATTGGCTAATTTGGGTTATGGAAATCACTTTTAACGGCGTTCACGGCGGTCGTCGTCGATTTTTGTCAGGCAAGTCGTTTTACGGCACAACCACCACGGCTACTGCTGTGTACGACCATAGATATATAGCGTACGACGACGCCGCGCGCCGAAAGATCGCAGATGTACAAGCTCATAACACATGGCGGACGCCATAGAGTTAAAAATAAGAGGGCGGACGCACTCGTTGTGAGCTTGTAGATCTGCCATCGTTCGGCGCGCGACCTATGGGCGCGACACTGTCACACGACGAGCTATGATAATGATAGCAGCTAGCAGGCTTTTGCGTTCACGTGATGGACGGAAGCTCGCTGGGGATGTTTCATAACAGCTGAAGCTGCTGAAATAACTGAATGGATGAGCTAATATCTAGTGGTGGAAGAAGTACTCAGATATTTTACTTAAGTAAAAGTAGTAATAATAAACACCCAAAAAAAATACTCTGTTACTCGTGATAGGCCTGTGTTCAAAATGTAACTTAAAGTAAAAGTACAAAAGTATTGGCATCAAAATATACTTAAAGTATCAAAAGTAAAAGTAAAAAAATGTTTGAAAATAGCAGATCTACAACTACAAGCTCACAACGCATCGCATTGTGTAGATCGGCTATTTTCAAATAGCCTATGTATAAAATAGGGCTAAAGTGATATAAAAATATATATCTGCAAAGTAACTAACTAACTAAGGTTTTCAAATAATTGTAGTGGAGTAAAAGTACAATATTTGCCTCTAATATGTGGTGGAGTAAAAACACAGAAAATTGGAAATTTCAGTAAAGTAAAAAGTAACTCAAAATTGTACTCAAGTACAGTATTTGAGTAAATGTACTTAGTTACTTTACACCACTGTAGTTCACTGTTCACGAGGCGTGACAGACTGAGTATCATTACTATAACTGAATACAGCTGCCGAGAAAACAGATGATTACGGCTAGAATGAATGAAGGCAGTGCCATTGATTAAGATTATTTACAATCTGACCAAAATGTAAATTCCATCTATCTACTTGATTATTTAATCTGCGGTCCTTTAGCCCACATTAGCTTCATCATTCACTAAAGTTTCATCATCATAGCCCAATTTCAGCTCGTTTTTGTCTAGTTATTTACTGAAAATTATTACAAATCTAAGTGGATCGTATCAGTGACCTTGTTTAACTACAAGCCACCGATTTTGTATTGTAAAGTTACTTACTTTATCTTCGATAATGAGGACCATTTTTGTCTGCTGTGAGAAGACGTGTAGTCTGTGTGCTGGTGTCGGCTTGCTGTGGCTGGGCAATGGGTCAGTGTTGCCAGGTTTTGAGAGAGAAATAAGCAACCATGGTCTATCAAAAGAAGCCCTTTAAACACACATTGGCCATTTGAAAATAGCAGATCTGCTTAAAAAAATAATCTTGAAAACAATGACATTTTAACAACACAAATCTTGTATGGGGTCCCTGGCATAAAATGTTTTCAGATGGGGGTGGGTCCGCACTCCGCAGACAAATACATATTAATTTGGGGGTTCTTGACATGAAAATGTTTGAGAAACACTGGTTTAAGCAACACTGGGAAACCCAAATAAGCAACTACACAAACAAGCCAAAAAAACGCAACTACCAATATTTACTAGCGACTTTACAGAAAAACAAGCCCATAGTCGCTTATAATAAGCCGACATGGCAACACTGCTCGCCTCGCAATCAAACGTTAAGCAATGACAGCCCAGGGATCTCCACATGGTCCCGCCCAGTAGCCTATTATACTTTTTAGACATTTAATAGATTCAATTCCATATACATGAAATGTAGTCCAGACAGTGGTGGAAAGTAACTAAGCACATTTACTTATGTAGGGGAGACGGGAGTCAAAAGTAACGGGGAAAACGTAACACACTCAATAATTCTAGTCAGAAACAAGCTAGAGTGGTGAAACTTGTTCTGCACATGCTCTAGTAGTCTGTCTCTGTAGGGTCCTCTCTCTGCCATGGAAGGGCAGAATGATCATTTCATCTCAGCAGTCAAGTTTTCAACAAAAACTGATTTTGAGGTGTAAACGTACATTTTTGAATTTACAGTATTTTCCTTCTGCTGTCTAAAGTTAAGATGACAGCTAATTTAAACTTAGATGAATTGTATCTCTATGTTATTGGTCACAAATTAACGTCAGCACTCAGCAGCCTATGCTGAAGTTAATTTGTTTTATGTGTTTTTTAGCTAGAATATGGGATTTCATCATGTCTGGACTGGCCCATCAGGGGCAATTGTAACACAGTGATCGGTCACCGGGGTCAATTTTAACAATGTGTTTCAATGCAAGCAGAATTTTTCTCTGGGATTACATACTTTTATGTTAGTAAACATATTTCACAACATTTAAAAATATTAAATGATAAAAAATACATATTACTTAGTGATGTGCTTTTATTTGAGATAGAGTGTGTTAAAGGGATACTTCACTTTAGGGCCGGGGACACATTTTAAAAAAATATTAAAAATAAATGAAAAAAGTTATGGAAAATTCACGGCCCCCTCACGCATTAGAGTGTCCTACTAATGCGTGAGGGGGCCATGAATTTTCCATAACTTTTTTCATTTATTTTTAATATTTTTTTTAAATGTGTCCCCGGCCCGAAAGTGAAGTATCCCTTTAATATGACTTATTTTTACAGTGTTACAATTGCCCCCAACCACTGTTACAATTGTAACACTCTGACTTATTGCATTAAAAGTAATATTTTAGTCTTGTCCTTACTAGTGAAAGCTTATAAATGGTATTAGTAATTAGGGCACATATATATGTTTCTTAAAACAAAAGATGACTAGTATATTTCAAGTATTCTGTGAATTATGAAGTTAAATGTAAATAGTGTTACTTACTCCGGTCTCCCCTACTGTACTTAAGCACAATTTTGAGGTATTTTTTTACTTCACTGGAGTATTTCCAATTTTCAGTAGGCCTTCTTTTACATACATCCCAGAGGCAAATATTAGTACTTTAAAGTACTAACTTAATTTACTCCACTACAATTATTAGAAAACTGTAGTTATTAGTTACTTTGAAGATTTGGATTACTATTACAAAACATACATTAACCACTCTAACCCTACATTTGAAAATAGCCGATCTACAAGCTTGCGATCTGCTATTTTCAAAAGATTTGTATACAATTTATACATTTGAGTAGCCTACTGTACTCAACTGTCTACTTTTGGTACTTTAAGTACATGCTGTACTTGTTCTTTTACTCAATTTTGAATTCCGGACTTTTACTTATAAGGGACCAGTCGAAATTTACAGAAGGGGGTCCCTGGAGGAAAATAGGGGAGGGTCATGCCTTTATAATTTTAGTACAAGGGAGGGTCAGCTAATTTTACTTTGAATCCAAGGGAGGGTCATGCCATTTTGAATTGATAAAACAGTCCGTTTTTTATATACCTTTTTAGTACAGAAGAACAGTGGTCAATGACCCCTCTCTATTTCAAATGATACAAAGGATTCAAATCCAGTAACACCTGACATATAAGAGACAGACAGATATACACACTACTATACAGAACGTCATACAATCAGCTTACAGGTTACTGGTATGAAGAGTGAAAACTATGTACAAGAGAAAAAAAATCAGGGAGGGGGTGGGTTAAGACCTAGACAGGGGCCATTTTCGAATTGCAAATTCCAGAGAAAAAGTACAAGCAAGCAAGCACATGCGATTGATATGGGCAAATATTAATGATGACTCAACCAGGTAAACCGGTTCAGTTTCCCTTGAAATTCTAACTCCCATTTCTGTGGAAGTTCTTGACATCCGACTTCCAAGTAACTGACAACATTGATGCGTTATCATACATCAAATAAAAGCCTGTATTTACCTTGATGTACCAAAACCTCCCTTAAATACTTTGCGCTGTGTGCGTGTGTAAAACTGTCATCCTTGAGTTGAATTTCCTTTCTGTTGTCATGCACATTAACAGTATCCACCATCGATAAGATAAAATATAATACAAATCTTCACTTTCCTACATTACTAAATGCATGGTCAGGGACCACATGCAATACCTCCACAGACCACTAGTTGAAAACCCATGATGTAGGCAACAGTGTAGTCACTGTAGTTAATAATTATGGGATTCAATGGGTTTCCCACATGTAAGTTTAACACTGTCCATTCTGCTACCACTACAGACACTACACTGTGCATTTAGCAAGACTGACTACAGTAATGTTCTAATCAATGTGGAAAGCAAAACATCGTACATATTGTCAGTTTTAAATGTCATGTTGTTGTATTTGATGGGGAGGGTTAGGGGCGTCAAGATAACACTAATTTCACGATACATACATGCTGTTGGGCATATGATATCGATATGATACATTATTAATGTTCTTTTCTCATGTATCATCAACATTGGCTATCATCTTTAGTTTTAAAATAACAATTATAAAGCACTTAAAAAAAACAATTACAAAGTGCTTTGTACACACAAATAAATAAATTTAAAAATATTACGATCAGGGCACATACATTTTCTCCAGGGGTACCCTTCTTTAAAAATCGACCTGTCCCTAACAGAGTATTTCGACATTGCAGTATTGATACTTTTACTTAAGTAAAAAATTTGAATACTTTTTCCAACACGTTCCATATGAAATGTATGTAATTATTAGGCCTATTAAGCCTATTATACTTTTTAGACATTTCATGTAGGCCTATACTATTCCACATAAAATGTATTCCAAATACATGACATTTATGTAATATACATGAAATGTATCATGTCACTGTCACAGCCATTCTAGGGCTAGCATTAGCTACAGCCTTCAAGATCAAAACATGATCAAGATTATCATAGATTTATTTTATCGATTCTCGCATTTGCATATCATAGAATAGATAGATGCAATTGTCAGAATGGATTAAAAGAAATCTCTGATAGTCTGATATACATTTCATGTATACTACATCAGTGGTGTAAAGTAACTAAGTACATTTACTCAAGTACTGTATAAGTACAATGTTGAGGTACTTACTTGCACCTCCTGGTACTCCAACACCTCAGTGTCACTGAAGACTAAGCTTCAAACCTTCCAAAACAAACTGATTCGGCTACTCCTCGGATTGGGGCCCATGACCCACCTTTCTCCCACCCATTTTGCCAGCCTAGGCTGGCTCAGGGTGGAAGACAGGGTTAAACAACTAAAAATGGGACTGGCCTTCAAAATTGTAAATGCAAATTTGCCCGATATGCCCCCTATTCCCGCATATCTGAGTAAATACCTCCAAAAGGTTAGCGACACCCACAGTCACAATACCAGAGGGAGCGTTAACAACAATTTGGTACCACCCACCCATAAATCAAACATGGGCAAATTCTCCTTCTACAGCACTGCCACCCAGGATTGGAATAGTCTAACTCCATCCCTCAAAAAATGCAGTTCTCTGGGCTCATTTAAAAGAGCCTTAAAAAAATCACCTTTCAGGAGGCCAAAGGAGGAGGTAGTACCATTTTCCCGTTAGACAGCAGACCCCCCCCCCCCCCCTGTTCTTGTACATATTTTTTTCCCCCTCTTTTTAATTTTTTTGTTGTACATAGTGTTATTTTTTTTTTGCTCTTTATTTTGTAATGATATTTGAACTGTGGTGCCACTATATATGCCTATGAATTGAATACCAAGGCCCTCATTGGAAACAAGTCCGCAAGGACTTTTATGAACGGACCTGTTAGACAAAGTATTTTAAATGTAACTGTGCTGTTTTACATTTTTTGCCTAATAAAATATTCAATCAAAAAACAAAAAACTTTACTGGAGTATTCCCACTTCTACTCCACTAATTCTGACAGGGAAATATTGTACTTTTACTCCTCTACAATTATTTGAAAACTTTAGTTACTACTTACTTTGCAGATTTTGATTACGTATTATAACAAAACATACATTAGCCACTTCAGCCCTATTTAAACTTTGGCTATTTGAAAATAGCCGATCTACAAGCTCACAACGGGTCGTGATTAGCAATTTATTTTAGACATGATAAATTGTGAAACAGGACATTCTGCATAATGTGTACTTTTACTTTTGGTACTTTAAGTATATTTTGATGCCAATACTTTTGTACTTACACTCAAGTACATTTTTAATACCAGACCTTTACTAAACAGAGTGTTACTACATTGCAGTATTGATACTTTTACTTAAGTAAACAATTTGAGTACTTTTTCCACCACTGTATTATTACATACATTTCATTTCCATGAAATATATGTAATCTCACAGCCATTCTAGGGCTGATGCATCTGAATGGAATCCCTCTCCTCTCGCCTCAATAGGGGCGTCCCTGGTTTCTATGGCACGCTTTGCCGTAAAGCGAGAGAAAATGTCTGAAATGAATCCACCGATGCCTCCTCTGGTGAGAGACATTTGTTATTGACTTTAAAGAATTGGAGAGAAGTCGATACCGCTGCTATGTGGGAGCTCAACACACCGAACAGCGATGCATAGGTTTCAAAGCAACTTGTGAAAAGGAATGCATGGTTCCTCAATGTATATAGGGTACGTATCCGAATAACGCATGTCATTGCATCTCGTATGTCCGACGTCGCAGATAGCGTGTGATGTTTACATGTTGTTGTGCACAAACAGAACACATAATAGAGCGAGCATAACGTTTAGGCGATTGATAGCTACAAAGTCACTATCTTGCCCAGTGTATGTGCTATCATGCTATGCAAAGCAAATTGCAATTAGGCTACCTTATGTATGACAATTTATGTGATTCTTTATTAGATATAGCCAGCCTATCACTCATATAATTTTTTCCCCAGAACTTCTAAGTTTGGGGGGGAAATGATAATAATATGAGTATGATATAAAGGCATCATGATGCCTGAATAACAGTGTTGATAGTTTCCTTTAGTATATGTACACTGTCTCAGTCCCTCTGCGATACGATATGAAAATGTATGTGCATCATGCTTGCCCCTGGGCCTTGTACCAAAAATAATAATAAAAAGACCTTGAAAAGAAAGATAGTTTCCTTTAACATATTCCTGTCCAACTGTCTGTTTCCCTCAGGTGCCTCCATGACCCCATTATCTTCAGGAGGTGAAGTAGTGCCTCGGCTATGGAGGTAGGCAGCCTCCCAGTTGAGTTGTGGAGGGTTATCCTGGCCTATCTGCCTCTTCCAGACTTGGGACGCTGCTGCCTGGTGTGTCGTGCTTGGAGGGAGCTCATCCTCTCACTGGACAACACCCGATGGAGACAGCTCTGTCTGGGTTGCCAAGAGTGCCGACACCCCAACTGGCCCAGTCGACCACACCAGGAACCCCCATCCTGGAGGGAGGCCTTGAAGCAGCACGCTCTGGCCAGCCGGACCTGGACTCAGAACGGGCCTGAGCTCCAGGCATCCGTCTGCCTCCATCTTTTCCGTCGAAGAAAGGACCGCAGGGTTTGGCATGTCGGTTCTGGGTGTGATTTCGAGACCCTACGAGGGGCCCTGGGAGTCGCAGGACCATACGACCGTGTGGTTCTTCACCCGGGAGTGTATGAGGAGCAGGCGGAGGTGACGCTAAAGGTGCCTGTAGAGCTAGTTGGGCTAGGCCGGCTGGGGGAGGTGTCCTTGCTCGTATGTGTGGAGCAGCAGTGCCCAACTGCCAGGCTGTGTAATCTGGTCTTCATGCCAGCCTGGTTTTCCACCGTAGTATATAAGGTGAGCGGAACAAAGTGTTGATAATAGAGCCCGACCAGATATTTGGGTCCTAGACCACCGATTACCGATGTTTTGACTGATATTTTGGGGGTGGGGGATAGAAAGAAAATAAAAAAGTACAAAATCTTGAAATCAATTTGAAAAACTTAAATTTGTTCTATTTGAGAAAATTTTAACTTATAAGCAAACAAATACATAGATCAAAGCAATATCCTTTATTTTATTCAGCCCTATTAAAACATTATCAAAAATGGCCAATCTACAAGCTCACAACGCAATTTAAAGACTCAGGGACACGGCTGCCTAATTGCCAATACTGATATTAGCCAAACCAATACCACAATAACAATAATAACCAATATATCGGTATGGCTCTAAATGACTTCATCCAGTATGTTGACAAATATATGTAATCTTCTGATTTCATCTGACTCTCTCCTTCCTTCACTACAGACATCCTGGGGTCATGTCCAGCTAGATAACTGTAATTTTGAGGGAGCTCAGCTGCAGATCCTTGGCCGAGGAACATGCCAGGCTCGTTTTTGCTCCTTCTCACAGGGCAGCTCGGCCCACTTTCTGGGTGTTGCCCTCAGCTTACTAGACAGCTGTGACTTCTCAGGAAGCGACACAGCCTCAGTAACTGTTGAAGGTCCTCCGGTGACCGAGAGGAACTGGGCTTGTAAGCATTTGGCTGCCCTGGCCCGAACATTCACATCTTGGGGCTTGCCCGGGAATAGTTGCCCACCAGCAGACCCTCAGACTGGGTATACCAGTGGAGCCCAGCCTCCTGCTGTTAACGTTTCTGTAGACAGAGGAAATGGGCAGAGGAAGGCTGGGATGGATGTACTGTGTCAGGGCACAGTGATTGAGGACGGCTGGATTGAGAGTGAGCCCAGTGAGGCAGAGGAGGACAGCCAAGAGGTGGAAACAACCAGGGACATCACTCAACCATTTACACTGGACTTCAAACTCCGCCATGACCACCACGGTCTCGCCCACCTCCTAAAGCCCCGGCCTGATGGGTCTCTGCCCCCGGCCTTCTCCCCTGACCCCCCCTCTGCAATCCCTGAACTCCTTTCGTTGCAGCAGGAGCTACATAGGGACCCAGAGGCCCAGACACTTGCAGGATCCATCCAGGGTTGCATTCTCAGGCGCTGCCTCTTCCGGGATGGGAAGGGTGGAGTGCATGTCTGCAATTATGGACAGGCTCGGCTGGAAGGGAATGTGTTCCGTGGGCTGACCTATGCTGTCCGCTGTATACAGAATGCCACGGTAAATAGGATAAGATACATTTTTGTCATAACATGATTTTCTACAAAAAAATAAAATAAAATAGCTTCCCTTTTGGATAACATTACAACTGAGAAAAGGCTAAGACCAACAGTAATTAAGGTGCAATTGCCAAGTTGATCTGTTTGTTATTTGATCTCCACTCTTCCCTCCCTCTTCAGATAGTGATGTTGCGTAATGAAGTGAGTCAGTGCCGTGCATCGGGTGTGTTCCTGCGTCTCTCTGCACAAGGCCTCATCGCAGAAAACAATATCCACTCGAATGGTGAAGCAGGGCTGGACATCCGTAAGGGGGCAAATCCTATCATCCTGGTAACTAGTCCACTACTGTCTGACCCTGTACATATTATCCTGTACATATTATTATTAGCCAGACCGATGAATGTCATCTGTCTGGCTAATCATTTATTGTCCCAACTGCAGATTTTCAAATGTAACTTCTTCGTGTGCACGTTCTCCTCATTGCTTCCTCCCCTCTCTTTCTGTCAACAGTGTAACAGAATACACAGCGGTTTGCGTTCTGGTGTTGTTGTCCTTGGCAATGGTAAGGGGTCCATCCGCAGCAATCAGATCTATAACAACAAGGAAGCGGGTGTCTACATTCTCTTCAATGGGAATCCTGTGGTTAGGTACGTAGGAGTGATGGCAGAATGACACCCCAAGAAATGTGGAGCTGCTATCAGTGGGAGAGATGCTTGCTGTATGCACATGTTTTTACGGTGTGGTTCTAGTATGGGGCGAGCCGTCTAGAAGAGTTTGTCTGTGTGTCTCTCCAGGGTTAATCTTGCGAATATTGTATTATTGGATTGGACTGAAACTTCGCTCAAATATGGAGATGACTGAAGAGTTTGTTTTCTAACATTTTCTGCCTCTCGGCTCATTAACTATGACTCTTACTTTCTCCCGTAGTGGGAATCATATCTTCCAGGGCCAAGCAGCAGGGATTGCTGTAAATGAGAACGGCAGAGGGATGATAGTAGGTGCGTAAATCACTATGCGGTCATTTGTTTCACACTATTCGCATCATTCTTTTTTTAACCCCTCTGACACCTGTTTAATTAAAGCACTGCAACTATGCCATTTCTCTTAACCAGAGAACGTGATCAGAGAGAACCAGTGGGGGGGTGCTGACATCCGCAGAGGAGGCGACCCAGTCCTGAGGAACAACTACATCTGTCACGGCTACTCAGATGGCGTGGTGGTGGGAGAAAGGGGCCGTGGACTTATTGAGGGAAACCGCATATACTGTGAGTAATCACCTCGGGTTTGTGAGATCGATTGAATTCCTGTTAGCCATTCATATAGACAGAGGGAAGGAAGAACCCATTTAGAAGGTTACATGATGCCACCCATTGTGTCTGTTATTAACTAGGATGTGCCTCCTCTCTCTGTCTCTTATATGACTGATGTTTAGTCTTTCTTGTCCTCTTTTGTTTTTAAGGTAACAAAGGTTGTGGTGTGTGGGTGATGTCCTCCAGCCTCCCACAGCTGCTTGGCAACCACATCACCCACAACCGCATGTATGGCCTGGCCGTGTTCTGCCGGAAGGACCCCGACAGCGGAGAGGCAAGGGAAGGGATCCATGCAGGACAAGACAGAGCAGGAACAGGTGGAAGGGAAGGGAGAGGGGGAGAGGTGGGAAGAGGAGGAGGAGGAGGAGGAGGAGGAGGAGGAGGACAGGAACTATTCAATGAAGAAGGGGAGATGCTGGCATTGGAGAGCGATCTGGAAAGTGAGGACGAGCGCTACTCTGCCCGACGTTCCATCAGCGTGGCCCTTGTGGAGAGCAACTGCATGAGCCACAACGGCGGTAAGAATGAGAGCCATAATGATGTATCTAATATCCAGTGGTGTAAAGTAACTAAGTACTCAAGTATTCCAATTGTCTATACTTATACTTTTACTTCTACTCCACTACATCTCAGTGGCAAATATTGTATTTTTACCTAACTACAATTATTTGAAAACTTTAGTCACTTTGCAGATGTAAATATATTACATTATAAAACGTACATTAACCACTTTAGCCCTATTTTATACCTAGGCTATTTGAAAATAGCCGATCTACAAGCTCACAATGCGTCGCATCGCAACGTGTTGTGAGCTTGTACATCTGCTATTTTCAAACATTTGAGTACTTTTACTTTTGGTACTTTAAGTACATTTTGATACCGATACTTTTGTACTTTTATTCAAGTACATTTTGCATTCTGGACTTTTACTTGTAACAGAGTACTTCTACATTGCAGTATTGATACTTTTACTTTAGTAAAACATTTGAGTACTTTTCCCACCACTGGCTGTATCTAATATCATAGGCATTGTTACATGAATACTTTGGCTCAAGGCACTCTCTCTCCCAATCCCATTCTCTCCTCCCCCCCTCCCCCTCTAGCGGTAGGTCTATATGTGAAGAGCAGTGAGCCACTGAATGTCATCGCTAATCTTGTGAACAATAATCGTGGAGTTGGCATCGCGGTGCTCCAGAGCACACAGCTCACGCGGATGGTGGCCAACTGCGTCCACGGCAATAGCCGGGGCGGCGTCACCGTGGAGAAAGACTGCAGGGTGGAGCTCCGCGGTAACGGCGTCTACGACAACGGAGGCCACGGCATCAGTTTCTGCGGCGACGGGCAGATTGGAGAAAACGACGTGGTTAGTAATCGTGGATGTGGCATTCAGGTTTCTGACACCGCAGATGTCAAGGTGAGCCGTGCTTTGGCATGAACACGCAAATACACACCCGTCACAAGCATACTTTTCATTTCTCAAAATATAGCTATTAACCCATTCAAACTGGGAACGCAACTGTGTAACCAGTTTATCCATATTTTATCGAGTGCCGCGCTATGAACTTGTATATCTGCTATTTTTGAATGTGTGCAAATCTTTGAATATATATGTTTTTAAAGCGAACATCTTTAACTCAAATCTTTGCTTTTGGGGGGTCCTGGAACAAAATATTTTGAGTTGGGGGTCCGCGGCGAAGTACATCATTTTGGGGGTCCTTGACATATAAAAGTTTGGGAACCACTGATATTATAGCAATATACTTTTTTTTTCTCAAAATATTAACATATTCATAGATTTGCACAAATTTTCACGATAAAAAAAAAATAGCAGATCTACAAGCTCATAGCGCGACACTCGGGCCACGCTATGAGCTTGTACATCAGCTATTTTTGAATAGCCAAAGAAATCTAAAATGACAGAGATGCGTTCCCCGGATTGAAAAATTGAAAAAATTGAAAAATTCAAAATTATGCTAGATATGTATGATAAATCAGGTGTGCACAGATTGACTCAACTGGTAATAGCCAGTTATGAATAATATTTAAAGAGATGTCAAATGCCTCGTTTTCAAATCATATTGAAATGTGCAATATGTGATGTCATTGTGCCTATCTTTAACCACCCATGCTAGATGTTTTAAACAGTCTTCAAATAATTATATACAGCATAGTATGTTACATACATAACTTTGTAATTTGAATATGGAGCGTGTCTGTTTACATTTGACACATCCGCTCAACACACAGACTTGACAGAGATGCGTTCCCTGGATTGAATGGGTTAAATAACAGTCACTCAGTACTGTTCTCTAATGTTTTGTGGTTGTATCCGCATTGTTTCGTAGATACTGCGCAACCGTGTTCAGCCAACACAGGGGTGTGGCATCGCTGTGCTGGGTCCAATGAAGGGCATCGTCCATGACAACATCCTGTTCCAGGGTCATCCTGGAAATGTCAAGCCACTGTTACACATCGACTCTGACAATGAGAGCTGTGTGTTACGCAACAACAGCATACGCAGGCCTAGTAACAGGTAGCTAGACAACCATCACTGTCTGTACAGTACTCGTGTTGGTATCTGTCCTGCCTTTGTTTCAAGTAACATTAAAGTCTCATCTCCTTAACTTTACAGCTGCCCGTCTGCCCCCCCCTGGGTCCTGGAAAACCCACCCCCTCGTCCTCTTGCTGACCTGACGTCTTGCCCATCCTCCTCTCAATATCCCTCCCGCCTTGCCATTTCCATGACAACCAGGATCGGTGCCACTGTGGACAGTGGATGCCATAACAATGGCAGTATGTTCTGCACCATCCTGTGAGCCCTGGCTCCCAACCGCCTAGGAGGTTAGAGAAAGATGTCATGATGACCCCCATAGCCACATATTAATGACATATAGTCATTAATATGTGGCACACGTCCCGTTAAAACGCCTGCTGACGCCTAGACTTCCACATCGCAGTTTCTGTTAAATTGGGCTATACCCCCATTCTTCACAGGGTATGATGATTGTGACATCGGCTCCTTCTAAACCCCTTGAGGACCACCAACCACTATTATCCACTCAATGGCAAAGATCAGCTGGTCTGGTCATGCGTGGACTGATGTATATAAGTTTTCTCATGTGACTTTTCTTAAGTTCTTGATTAAGACATTCCAAAACATTGCCCTTTTGTTGGGCTGCTCATTCAATGTTGTGAGAGGAGAGAGAGGTCCATCCATCACTGAAGGAGCCAGCCAACTCTTCATTGCTTTGGGGTGGCATTAAAGCCTAATTTATACTTCATCGTGCAACAGTGTCACTTGCCGAATGTTTTTCAGTTGATAATCAGTTGGTTTTGACAAGTGACACTGTCGTATGGTGAAATATAAATTACGCTTAACCATTTTAATCCCGCTAGACCTTGCACCTATGCATGCCAAAGGTAGAGGACAAAGAACCTATGAACTTATTGTTTAAAGTGAAGAGCACACATTTTAAACGTGTCAATCTTGATATTTTATGAGCTTTAACTGTATTAAGCGTTAAGATATAGTTTTTTTTTTAAATACATAATTTGGCTTTCTGCCAAGCACTTCAGAAATGCAAAAACGTGCTAATTATTTTAAATCCAGGTGTCTTGAGTGCACACTTCTATTAACAGAACAAAGTAAACCTGTGCCTTGTTTCAGTTGTAATAAATGGACCGTAGGTAGCTCGGGTAGTTCTTATTTCAATGTGAATATGCAAAAAATAAGTCCTTTGCACAGATTGCTGGACTGTTGTCAGGTGAGCCTCTCTGTGTCTGCACCGGTTTGAATTTGTACTGTAGTCTGCTTTCTAAAAAGTGGCCTTTCCATCACATCACATCTTGATGTTGGATATCAATGAAGTTCCATGTTACTACTATAAATAACACAATTTACCTGTTAGCAGTTACTTTTTAAAATTATGCTAGATATGTATGATAAATCAGGTGTGCACAGATTGACTCAACTGGTAATAGCCAGTTATGAATAATATTTAAAGCGATGTCAAATGCCTCGTTTTCAAATCATATTGAAATGTGCAATATGTGATGTCATTGTGCCTATGTTTAACCACCCATGCTAGATGTTTTAAACAGTCTTCAAATTGTTATATACAGCATAGTATGTTACATACATAACTTTGTAATTTGAATATGGAGCGTGTCCGTTTACATTTGACACATCCGCTCAACACACAGACTTGGGTCATCTTATAATTTCCGCATAAGAGCAAAATAAAATGTTAGGTTTAGATGCCATGAAAGTAGCAATTTAATCATGCCATCAGTTTCTTTTGTAATATGTCTGATATGGTATAGAAATGCAAGCTTTTGTGCAGGATTGTGGAAATTGAAAGAATCAATATTTCAACCTTTATTTACCCTGGGGAGGTTGCTGAGCATGAATGCCCTTTTTGAGCAATGCCCTACCTCAAATTAACACACATTAAAACCTGGGAGCTGCCCAGTACAACCAGTTGTACAGTTCTACTGGAGCAGTTCAAGGTTCAGTACCATGCTCAAGGGCACTTCAGTGGTGTTAGGGGAGAGGTAAATGGTGGCCATTCACTTCCCCACCCATATTTGTTCTGCCGGGAACCTTTCGGTCTCAAATGCGCTCCTCTAATCTTTAGGCCACTGCTGCCTCAAGTTTGTACAGTTTGGGAAAGTTTTTATTCATTAAAGCCACCAGGTGGAGAGAGAGGGCATCAAGAAGATGGAACGGAAAGGAGCAATTCCTTTGTGCTGAAACTTTATTCTGAAGTCTGGGAAAGTCAGCAGTTAAAAGAGGTGTGCGTGTACATACAAAATACAATTAAATAGATTTTCCACAATTCAGTCGCATCTATCACTCAAGTGTTTTCATCACTCCAATCCATCTGTAACGTATTTTCTTGCGTCCTCCTCGTTAACGCTGTTAGCGTAACATTGAGGAAGGCCGACGTGAAACACGTCCATTCTTTTTGGTAGACTTCTGCTGCAGATCATCAGCATTAGTAAAGACTCCTAAACTTCTTCAGAGTGTTACTGATGCAGACATATGCTCAGTCACTTGCAAATATCTCAATATAACTAGTGTTATATGGGAAATTATTCAATTGGTGCTATTTGAAGAGCACACTGTGGTTAGTGACTAATATCAGTTCGAATGTTTCCAGAAATATAAACCAAGGTCAACATTTTGTGACAATTCTTATGTTGTGAAGCAAGGACCCTATTGTAAATGTATCCGTCATGTCTACGTTTCAATTCCATTGTCAAATGTGTGGCCCTTCACTCACTCTACCGAAGTCAGTGTGGCCCTCTGGGAAATAAAATGCTGCCTAGTGCCTACCCCTGCAATACAAGAACAAAATAATGAGTATTCCAGAATAAATTACATTTTTAGTTAAGAAGATTGTAACTAAACCATTAACTCATTCAGTGCCACTGGCCAAAATTCATTGTAAAAAAAAAACATTCAGTGCCACAGCCAAAATTCATTGTAAAAAAAAGTGCTTAGGAGCCGAGATACAGCCTTTTTCAGTAAGAAGTTAAACAAGAAGTGAATGGAGCAGAACATTTTCAAATCATATCTTGGGTACTGAACATTTTTTTAACTTTTTTTTTTTAACGTATTTTACGTCCTGTGGCACAGGGCTTATTACATTGGACGTATTTTACGTCCAGTGGCACTAAATGAGTTAAGGACACCAAAGCTTCAACAGTGAAAAAAAATTATGTATTCTGGAATCCTGATTCATTTGTTTTTGTTGTGCAACGATGTGCATCGAATCAAAACAATGCACATGCTGCATACATCCGTTTGCACTATCGCATCTATTTATCACTCCCAATATCTTTTCATCACTCTCCATCTCTAACGCATTTTCTTGCGTTTCCTCCTGTCAATAAGCGGCTCATATTTGACCAGAGGAAGAACAAGGGACGCATGTTTGTGGTCATCTTTCAGCTCCGTTTCATCAGCCTTTCCCCGGGCAGGCTTACTCAGGGTCAGTCCCATTAACTTGGCCAGATCCAGTATCCTAAAAGAGAAAACATCAGTCAGTTACAGTGGCAACTTCTTGTTTTATTACCTTATGACAGTGTGTGACAGGGTTTCATAGGAATGAAAATCGAACTAAACAGTATCCATCATAGTGGGGGAGGTGTTAATTATTTTCAGCACCGCTAATGGCGCTCTAAGAAATGTGATGTCAGTCTGTCCCAAACAAGATACTGCATATCGAAAGCCACTGGATGGATTGTCCTAGAATTTGCTGGACCTTCATGTACCACAGACAATGAATCACACTCCATAGCCATTCCTATGCACTACCATTAGGCCAACATTTCCACTTGCACAGTTATCTCAAAATCAAATGGTCAGATTGCTGATATTGGACTCAAGTTTACTCACTTAGCCTCAGTGACCCCCAGGTCACGGTGGAGCAATGTGATGTTCACAGTCATGTGACCCATATGCAGCAGCAGAGACAAACAGTAGGCTGCCACTTTCAGTCGCATAGTTGCTGATACCATGTGCTGGACCCTAAGTAACACACATTCCCAAATACATGTTAAAGAGATAATCAGGCAGTGATCCGTTTCACTATGCAAGGAAGTATCATTTCAACAGGCCCAGATGCCAAGCCAGACTAAATGGTATTTGGTGAAGAACCAATGAAAAATTTGCAACACTAAGTTCTAATTGTACATGTGTTGCACACAAGCACAAAACTGAAAAGATTTACAGCTGCCATACCTGCCATTTCTGAATGTTTCCACTGTGAACACTTTCAACAGTTTGTTCTGGATGATGCGAGGGCAGCCATCCTCCTGTCCGACTGAAAAGATATAAAACAGTCCAGCTCTCAGTGACAACAGTAGTATATATAAATAATCCAAACATGTATTTTTCTGAGCTACTCACACTTGCGACTGATGTTGTTTTCTCGTGCCAATCTGAGCATCAGATTGAGATAATAGGCACAACGTGCACCTTTCTCCCTGGCTTCACCCTCCCAAGGCAAACTCTCCAACTGCTTCACCACACACAAACTCCTGGGACAAGAACAAACATTTGCAAAACGTTTTAAATATTTTTGAAGGTTTTTGCCATTCCTAATGTGTACAACAAAGTAGTATATAGGGCTTAAGTGGTTAAAGGGGTATGAAACCCTAGGCTGATTTTGTAGTTTGTTTTCCAGTTCAGATAAAAAACTGCAGCAGGGTGAACACGAAAGACTGACCTTATAGTACATGGCGATTTAAGCATAGCAACACAGGTGGAGGTCATCAAATGAATAATGGGTGTGTTAGGTCAGGTGGGTCAATGTGCATTTACAAGACTGTTAACTACCATCTATGCTTGCACACTGGCACACCCATGGCTCTGTCTGGGCATACCTAAATCTATAACCTATTAATTTTATTAGTTGTAGTTGTGTTGCTTACTAGCCTGCCACGTTTTTAGTCTGCAGTAGTTGTTAAGCTTAACTTTACTACAAAATCAGCCTAAGGCATGGTCACATTCAAATAAACTACACACCAGCAAATTGACACTACCCACAATCCTGAAGACAATATGGGCAATTGAGGCGTTCAATGCCTACTTGGCAGTTGGCTACTGCGCTTCCGACATGTATGTGTGACCGTGCCTTAAGGGTGTCAACAAACGTTCATGTGTTTCCTACCCTCCGTGTCTCAACTTCTGCAGCTCCTCTGGGCTAAGTGAAGACATCTTGGAACCTGCCTCTTCCAAAGCCCCATATTCAACTGGAGTAAGAACTGGGGACTAGGATAAGGACAGAGACACAAAAAGGATGGCTTGATTTGTCCAACACAAGCTTGCACGCATACACACACACACACAGACAGAAAAAGATACGGTCATCAAACAGGTAGACATTCTCTGGTTTATCTGCATCTCGGTGGCATGGAGGAAGGTAAAGAGCAAGAGTGACATCTTCCTGGTTCTCCGTCTGGGCGACCTCCTTCTGCAGGCCTGAAAGTCAAGGAGAGAAGGAAGAACGCAGGGGGATTAAGGAGAAACACGGGAGGATTCATAGAGAAAGGGAGTAAATGTAACAGTGGTGCAGCAGCAGAGTAAACATTACCATTCAGTGTCCCAGGAAGAGATATGATTATAAGCAGTGTAGGAGTAGAGTTTCACACACTGGGTAATATTAGTTACTACGACGAAAAAACACATTCATACTTTGTATATTAGGCTCTCATTCTACCAACAGCTACAGTGCCAATGGAACTGTATTGAATATGATCCTGTGGTGTGGGCACTGGCTTCCCTGATTGGCTTCACCGATTGGCTGAGCTTTGCGTCACATTTGTGCGGCTTCACCAATATAAGTGGCAGGTGAGAGAAAGTGTTAAGATAAGCCTGAGACGCCAACAGACAATACGTACAGCTACATCACGTAAAGGAGTATTGCAAACGCGGGTGGGTATGTATTCCCGACTTGTGAGGCACCCGAGTAGGCTACTAGTTCAAGTTAATTTAACGTAATGGGTCTGTAATACTTTACATTTAGAAAGTAACTTACTTCCTCAACAATGTTTATAAGCAACCATTTCATGTGAATAGTGTGGCCAATTACCTTGCAAGCCCTTCTGGTCAATGACACTGCTGGCAGCCTTGGCCACCGCCTGCTGCAGGGTCTCACTGCCCACCTGATTCAGCCTGCGGGAGTTCAGTGTTCGTTTCTGCTTGTTGGTGCCAAAGGCCTCAATCAGAGAGTCCAGCTGAGGAAGAAGAGCACACAGCAGATTCATACATGACTGAAGATTCATTGATAAACGTCATATAGAGCATAACTTGGCATCATATTCAATACAGTACCATTGGTACTGTAGTTGTTGGTAGAATGAGATGCTAAGTTTAATCACTTGAGCCTATTCATTTGTACGATGGATAGCAAAAAGTGCTGATTTACAAGCTCAAAGTGCGTTGCAATGTGATGCGTTCTGAGCTTGTAGATCTGCTATGAGATGAGAACATGAGATGTCAAAATGTAGCGTGCTGAAGCAACGACGCAAATAATTGGGGTGGAGGTGCTCTGGTGGAGCAGTGGTTAAAGTGCCCGTCTTCGGGTGAGGGGAAGCCGGGCGAGGAGGGCGATATTTGTCACTGCATGTACTCCAACAGGCTGGGGCAGCACCTGTCACCAGGGAGTGTTGGGCGGGAGGAGTAGGACGGAGGCCCTACGTCCTCCCGGTGGGGGCTCCTCACTGGCAGGTTGTTAATAGGATACAACAGCAGTGACAACACACACACATGTGTGTGGGGAGGAATTAATTGGCATAACGACTACATTGGGGAGGAAAGGGGGTAAAAAGCTAAAACTAAACAATCTTTTTTTATATCAGTAGATTTTCTTAAAATGTGTATGCCATCAGTAACACTCTTTAAGAACGAGATGAATGACACATTCTCCACTTATGTGCCCTTATTACACTATTCCCGACTCATGTAGCGCCCGAGGAGGCCAATATTAAGATCCATCATTGGAAAATAAAAATCAATGCACCTTCTCTCTGTAGGTCTGACTGTTTGTCTGGGAAGTGTCCGTCTCTGTTGTCTCCCCTGGAGAGAAACACAACAATTAATTGAACAATAACACAAAAAAAAAGAAATTGTAATGCAACAGCCATTATCTGATTGAACAAATAGTTATTAGCTGTACAAATAATACATGGGCATTTTGAATGCAGCCTTGTGTGCAGTCATGGACTGTGGTGTGGGCAATCTCTGTTGATGGTATTTTACCTGGTATTACAGGTTGCATATTGAAGAGCTGAGCTGTGTGCACCTCCATATGCATGGTTTCTTTGTTTAGCACCCCTACATAATACCTATGTAGATGAAAAATAAAATAAAAACCGTAACAACCACACAGCAGACTTGAGAATGAATTCAGTGATCCAAGATGATTTTGTTTTTGTTATGTTAAACAAGCAGGTGTTTCAAAAGAAAATACAGTATTACACAATATGAACTTACTTGCAAAGATTGTTGCATTTCAAGGAACCTGCTCCAAAGTTATTTCCAACATATGATAGTCTGTCTGATTCTGCAACCTAGAGTGAGATATGTAGAAACAGAGATACATGAATAGTAGTAATTCATAAATATGTAAAAGCTCTTAAATAAAGACATAATTCCGCTGAGCTTCAAGACAGCATAGATTTTGTGCATTTCTTTCTTCGTTTTACGTTCTGTTTATTGAATTATTTAAAAAAAATGTACATACTCACAGGTCATATAGGCATGTACTGAAGCAAATAAAACAACGTATCTCAAAACAGTCAAGAAAATGAGTGGGTAACATTTGTGCATTTCTCACCAGCATGCGTCTGCTCTTTTTCCTGGGGTTTTTATCATCTGTGTTCTTATAATAGGTGAAATCCAGGTGGTCTGCATTTTTCAGGTTTCCGTTAGAAAACTGAACTTTAAATTCAAAAGAACAAGTTGTCAGGCCGGAGTATTTTTAATCACACCTGTCAAAGGATATTTACATGTAGCCTACTTTGTGCTGTTGTGAATGCTGCGGTGTCCACATGAATATCGTGGAAAAGTGGATATATTTGAATATACACGTTTGGAGGAGTGTTGGAGTGTTCTGTAGCATACTGTATGATAATCAGCACTGTATGGACCGGAGTATCAGCCATTCCAACAGGTACAAACAACAGTATGATAAAACAAAATAGTTATTCTCAATAGTTTTCAGTCCAGTAATAAATCTATTTAGGTGGGGTGGCTAAGTGATGTTTTTTTTTTGGTGAAAACAAAAACAAAATTGTTGAAGGTTAAGGCACTATATTCTTTCTGATAGTTATCATTTATATAAAGTGTTCGTTTCCCCCAGTAACAGGGGTCTCCCTGTCTCTCCAGCTCTTTAATAATAATAATTTTAAGGTGCATTGGAAATTTTAAGCCAACCAGGAGATAGTAGTAGTACCCATTTATCAGCTTACATTTATAGTGTTTTAGCGTTACAGTTCCACTTTTGTCTGCTCATTTCTTTGTCATAACCTCCAATTTCACTTGTTTATCCTGCGTCCTATCATGTGAGTTCTATCTCCTGGTCTCCTGATTGGATAAAGTTGGTATCCCGACCTGAAAATGTGTTGTTTACCAAAGAGCTGGAGAGACATGGAGACTCCTGATACTGAACAAAAAAACTCTATAGCAACAAGTACGATCAGAACATAGGGCTATTTAACACTTATTTTAAAAACAAAACATCACTTACCCTACCTTTAATTTGTTGTGGAACAATTCCAAACATTTAAGCACAAGACAGCAAACTACAGGGTAGCTCCTCAACTAACCTCGCCTAATACCCACGTGTGCATTATTTACTGCAACTCTACAGAAGAAACATGCCAATGAACGAATAGACTTCCATTTATCATGATATCAAATACACGTACTTGTGATTGACTCTGAGAATGTACAGATGTGTAATATTTACCTACAACCGCTTTGTCTGTTTCTTTATCCACATCACAACACAACACTGTGCAAGTAGCAGCCATGACTGCTGCTAACAGGAGAGGCTCCGGTCTGGTGCGGGTGTTGCACCAAAATCTGTGACCCGTGTTGCCAGATTATGTGAGAGAGATAAGCAACCAGGTCTATGAAAACAAGCCGAAAATGTATTTGAAAATAGCAGATCAATGGATGCGACGCGTTGTGAGCTTGTAGATCTGCTATTTTCAACCCCCCAAAAATAAGGTAATTTTTGGAACATCTTTGAAACATTTTAACAACACAAATCTAGCATGTATGGGGGGGTCCCTGGCACAAAATATTTTCAGATGGGGGGTCTGTGCACAATTAGATTAATTTGGGGGTCCTTAACATGAAAATGTTTGAGAACTACTGGTTTAAACAACATCAGTTAACAAGCCCAAATAAGCAACCACACTTTAGAAACACCCCAAAAAACCGCAACTACCAATATTTACAACAACTTTGCAGAAAAACAAGCCCAAAGTCGCTTATAATAAGCGGACATGGCAACACCGTCTGTGACCTAGTGGTGGCAAGCCTGGTGACGCGAGGTTATCTGTGACCCGCATGTTACTGAAGCCTCAGTCGTCACATAATTCAATGGGTCACAGCTGTTGGTGTAACGCGTATTTGGTCGAACTCGGCTCGGCCTGACAGCAGCGACATTCCGAGGTGAGGAGTGGTAATTGCAATTCTTCACCTCCGTGGGGGGGTCATGGACTGAAGCCACAGCGCCACCTTGTGAGTCTGCTTGTAAAAACAGTCTAGGTGAGGAGAACCTGTATGCAGGGTTGCCGTGACTAATGGATTATGGATTAATAATGACAATATTATTTAAAATATTGCCTGAACATATGCTATTGATTAATCAATATTATATGAATCAATGCAGTCACTGTGGCAGAGAGTGAAAGCTCCAGATTCCCTCCACGCTGTCTCTCCGCCCCCTGTGTGTACAGGGCCACCAGGACATCAGTACGAGACCAGCGTTGCCAGAGTTTGGGAGAGAAATAAGCAACCGGTATGGGAAAACAAGCCCAAAAGAAGCCACATGAGCACTCCAACATTGATTGAATACTATAATAGCAGTTTGCAAAAAAAAAAAAACACAGGAAAGTACAGTTCAGTACAAGGTCTGCTACGAGGATTTTAACATTGGCTATTTGAAAATAACCGATCTAGAAACTCACAACGCGTCGTGATGCGATCTGTTGTGACTGTGTGAGCTTGTAGATCTGCTATTTTCGATAATACACATTTTGAATATTTTTGGAAACAACATTGAGATTGATGTAGTTTATTTAGTAAGACATGAGAATAGTACATGACAGTACATGACAGTACATAACAGTACATGGAAGTACAAATTCACAATACAAGGTCTACTAAACTGGAACTCTCATTAAGCACTATCTGGTATGGGGCTGTCACTGGCACAATTACATATTTTTTACAGATGAAGTCGGTGGACAAATTGCTACATATTAATTTGGGGGGGGGGGGTCCTTGACCTTGACATGGAAATGTTTAAGAACCACTGGTTTAAACAACATTAACCTCGCATCACCAGTCTTTCCACCTCGGAGGAAAGCCTGGTGTCTGTTACTAAAGACCCATATGATCCGGTCTAGGCCACGCCTACTGAAAAAATAATCCTCTTTCCGGATTCTGCCCATCCGGTTTTGCGGTGCCGCTTTGTTTTGGTTCCCCAATCCCTATTTAAATGGAACAGAATTTCCCCGTGGGATAATACAGACGTTAAATAGTCTCCGGATAGTGCACGCACATTTACATTTTAAAAAATAAGCGAAACTATGCCGCATCAACGATTTTATTATCGGACCTATTTTGGGGTGAGACGTGTTTCCGGTTCTGCCCATCCGGCCACTTTTTATTTTTTTAACTTCCGCTCCCGACCGGATCATATACCCGAAAAGGAATGGTGCCCCAGGCTAAAACAACATTAGGAAACAAGCCCAAATAAGCAACTACACGTTAGAAACAAGCCCAAAGTCGCTTATAGTAAGCAGACCTGGCAACACTGTGAAATGACCCAGTAGTGGTTCCATGATCGCTGCGGACGGACTCCCATCGGAGTCGGACACGATATGATCTGATCACCATCGTCGGGGTTTGACTGGGTTATCGTCGAGATGGACGTCGCTGGCGTTAATCCGCGTGGCCGCGTTTGGACTGTTATGAAGTCATAACTTATAGATAACGTTCACTTCACATGATAGCTTGGCTGGCTACCAATTAGTTAGCTTTGTTAGCCTGTGGCCAACAGGGGGGGGGACAGGACAGTCACAGCACAGGGCCTGCACTGCTCCAACAAGACCTGCTTTGGACATTCGAGGTAATAACATTTGAGGTCATTAGTTAAATAGCATATTTATGTCCCGTGTTTGCCAAGTAATACCTGCTGCATGTCCATTGACATGTGTATTAGCTAACGTTGTTGGATCTCACAGGTCACTTCACTGGGTCGTCATATCTGTGACATTGCAATGTGCATCATTTGGATGTCTGTGTTGTCGTTGTTGTCTGTGACACAGACAACAACGACAACACAGACTCTGTGTTGTCGTTGTTGTCGTCTGTGTTGTCGTTTTGAACCAAGACGTTCTACGTTGGCTAGATGTGTTAATGTTATGCCTCCATGTCTACTTAGGCTACTACTTAGTAGTTATGCCTCCCCATGTCTACTACCATAATAATAATAATACCATCATCGTTGTCATCATGATTCATGAGCCATGACCATGACTGTAAGGACTGGACCAACTGGTTGCATTCTCAGCTTGCAACCAGTTGGTCTGGACTGACCAGTAGCAGACCAGACCAGTGCCATTTGGGGATAATGGTTGCACTTGCAGTTACAGTTGCATATGGACTGGCCTTTTTGTTCATCTAAACCAGTGGTTCTCGAACTTTTAAATTTGAAGGTCTCCCCTTAACTCTGACAGTGTACAAATGGAACCAAATGGACCCGTGAGGGTCCATTTGGTTCCATTTGTACACTGTCAGAGTTACAGACTTGTAAGGGTCAATTTAGACCCTCCTAAAGGAATCCCAAGAGAACCCTTTGAGAACCACTGATCTAAACAACTCTAGATTCTAAACTCTAAAGTGTTGATGCGACAAAGAAACGCCAATCACTTGGAATAGAATTATCCCGCCTCCTCATTTTTCTTTAATATGAATTCCTCCCACGACTTTTGTTTTGTTTTGTTTGCTGAACCCCTCCATTTGCTCCTTCTCTCTGCCCCTCTCTTTAGGAGGACCATGGACTTCCCAGGCCACTTTGAGCAGATCTTTCAGCAGTTGAACTACCAGCGTGTCCATGGTCAGCTGTGTGACTGTGTCATCGTGGTGGGCAGCCGCCACTTCAAAGCTCACCGTTCGGTGCTGGCAGCCTGCAGCACCCACTTCAGAGCCCTGTTCACTGTTGCTGAGGGAGACTCTAGCATGAACATGATTCAACTGGACAGCGAGGTGAGGATTAAAGCCAGACCCATATTGGTTTGGCCGGTATATCAGCCATTATTTGACTTCTTTTGATGATATTGGTTTAATGCAGCCGATGTGTCCTGACTTTCAAGTCGCTGTCAGGGGCATTGGGGGATTTTTTTATTTGCTTTACCTAAAATTGTGGTAAGGTAAGATGTCAGCAAGTGATGTTAATAAGAGTGATTGCAGGATTCAAGGCAACACATTTTTGGTGAACACAAACAGCCAGTGTGCATTAAGTTGTTTGATAACGCTATGTGTATGCCTAGTGCCAGCGTGTGGTTGGTTACTTAAACCTTTATTTACATTATTGTATGTCAATTTAGCGAAAATAACCGATCTACAGACTCACAACCCATCGCAATGCAACATGTTGTGAGTTTGTAGATCTGCTATTTTCGCAGAAGATTCTTTAATTTTTGCCAGATGTTCACCTATTATGTCATGCCCAGAACAGGGATGCATGTGTGGTTGAAATGATGCACGGCAGTTTGCATTGTTCACATTTCCATTCGTGGTCTCCCAGGTGGTGACGGCAGAGGCTTTTGCTGCCCTGGTGGACATGATGTATTCCTCGACCTTAATGCTGGGGGAGAGCAATGTAATGGACGTACTCCTCGCAGCATCCCATCTGCATCTCAACAATGTAGTGAAGGCCTGCAAACACTACCTTACCAACCGCACCCTGCCCGTGTCACAGTCCGCCGACAGACCGGCCCTCCACCACACCCAACAGGACCAACAGAGACACAGGCAGCAGCAGCAACAGGCGGCGGAGTTGGCAGCCAATGCGAACCTAGCAGCGAATGCGAACCTAGCAGCTAACAGCGCCTCATCCAGGCTGCAGCGCTCCTTCCTGCTGCAGCAGCTCGGGCTGAGCCTGGTGAACTCCGCTCTGGGCGGGCTGGAGGAGGATGGCGTGGGCAACGGGGCGGTCGAACAGAGAGCTTCGTTCCCCATCCGACGCTTCCACAAGCGTAAGCCCTCCCTTGCCATGGGCCTGTCAGAGGATAGACCCCGGCAGAGGCCTCGGCCCTCTGCCCCTCCAGGGGCGTTGGTGGGAGAGGGAGGGGGTAATAGAGAAAGGGAGGAAGTAACACTGCTTTCCTCAGACTCGCACAAAATGGGGGATGTGTCCAAACTGGACGCCGCCTTCGCTGGACTCGTGGGGGTGTCCCAAGACGACGCTCAGATGCCCAGCCAATCAGACAGTGGACACTGTGAAGGGGGGGAGTCGGGGATGATGCAGGGGGGAGAAGTGGGCAAGGAGGAGTACATGGAGGAAGGGCATCACCAAGACAACGGAGGGGGTGGAAAGATGAAGTCGGGGACAGAGGAGGTGGTACAGGATCAGAAGGTGAGGTTACAGCCTGTTTCAGGGATTGGAGTGAAACACCAAATGTGCTAAATGATCGAAAATATAAAATCATCAGCACACAATCAAATCATACTCTTGTTTGCATTCTATGCATGTTGCTGTTACCTGTCTTTGTCAAGTCTTAAAATGTGCATTGCTTTCATCTAGGTGGTGGTGAAACGGGAGCCGCTGAGCTCCCCAGAGCCTGCTGATGAGACCAGCGACGTGACATCCCAGGCGGAGGGCAGTGACCGTGCGGAGGCTGGCGTCCAGGAAGAGGAGGAGAAGGTGGAGTTGAGCCCAGAGAGTAGCGACCGCAGCTTTACTTCTGACCCCCAATCCAACTCTGATGCCCTGCTCCAGCCGGGCTCCCAGCTCCTGCTCAAAGCAAGCCAGGGGGGCAGCTCTCGGGCTGGAGGGGGTGTAGGCGGCGGTGTGGGTGGAGTAGGATTCGGATGCAGCAATGGACTAAGTGGCAAGTCTGTGTTTAACATTTCTAGCTTCCTCAGTGCCAAGGGTTTCGGAGGTGGTGGGGCCGGGGATGATGACCTCCCTAACACGACGACCGGCGACTCTGTGGCACACCACTTTCTGCTTGAACAGGAACCCGCTGGGACGTCTGCCTCTGGCTCTCTGCTGCGCCACGGTTCGCTTAGTAGCGAGAGTCACGGTGGCTTCGGAGACAGCCTGCAGCCTGAATCACTCTTCCTACGGCCGTTACATGACAGTTTAGGAAGCCCTGGAGGCAGAAGTGGAGCAGGCGGTGGCGGTGGGATGGACCCCTTTGGTCTGGACTTTGAACACTCCTTTCTGGGGCTGCATTCCCTGGCGCGAGCCTCCCGAGGGGGCGCAGGAGCTTCCGCTCCCTCTCTGGGGTACCCTGGCTATCGACGCATTGCTCCAAAAATGTCTGCTTGCATCGGAGGAGGCAGAGGCGCCGTTCTCCAGGATGCTGCTTCGTCCTCGTCAAATCTCAGTGGCCCATTGCTTCTCAACGAGAATGGAGGTTATGAGATGAATGGCGGCAGGCCCACCTCCCTCCTGCCTCAACTGACAAGAGCCTCAGCAGATGTGCTGTCCAAGTGCAAGAAGGCTCTGTTGGAGCACAACGTCCTGGTGGTCGAGGGAGCCCGTAAATATGCCTGTAAAATCTGCTGCAAAACGTTCCTCACCCTTACAGACTGCAAGAAGCACATTCGCGTCCACACAGGAGAGAAGCCGTACGCCTGCCTGAAGTGTGGCAAGCGCTTCAGCCAGTCCTCCCACCTGTACAAGCACTCCAAGACCACTTGCTTGCGCTGGCAGAATAGCAACATGCCAAACACCCTGCTATACGAGAGGGACCATGTCAGTGGACAATCAACTCACTGAACCTATATGGAACGGAGTTAGTCGGGCTAATTGTCACAGTCACAAGGGTGCCTAGACTGCTTATTGCCTAGTTGATGTTATAAGCCTCTCGGTATACAGCCTCTTGAAGTATCATTGCCAATAATCTAAGCTTATTTCAAGACCCGCTTCCCCCCCAAAAAAAATCGGTTCGGTTAATGTCTTTTTGAAGCTTACCTGTGAACATCATGGTAGTTTATTGTGCTCTACAAAGTCTACATATTTCCAAAACATTGATATAGTGTTTTAAAACTAAATGCACTTGCTGGATCCAGGTTTAATGCAGGGCACACAACTTGGAAGGTCTGTGATGTCACAGGCAGAACGCCAATCGGAGCCTCAGTAAAACCATGCATTGTTCCATGAGGAAGTACTTGTATGCAGAGACGTTTAGTGATACAAAATAAGTGTTAGCTTGTTCTGTTTTTGTTACCATGCATTTGGTTTCTGTTCAGATGTTCCCTCTGGATTCTCACTGAATTACCCAAATTCTGAAGGATCATACGTAAATGTATACGTATACATACTCATAGATCATGGAATAGTAAATGAGGGCAAAGCTAGAGGTACTGTAAGCTCCTTTTGGGGGGGAGAGAAATACTTGACATGTGCATTTGTTGAACAGAGATGATTTTTCTATGTGTTTAAACCACCCCTGGGATACACAAGGAAAGTTGTTGTCTATAATTGGCTCCTTTTATTAACCCATTTACACCGGGAACGCATCTGTCATTTTTTGATTTATTTGGCTATTCAAAAATAGCAGATATACAAGCTCATAGCGCGGCACCGAGTGCTGCACTATGAGCTTGTATATCTGCTGTTAAAAAATAAGTAAAAAGTTGTTAAAATGTGTGCAAATCTTATATAGACATTTTTAACTCAAATCTTTGCTTCTGGGGGTCCCTGGAAAAAAATATTTTCAGATGGGGGTCAGCGGCCAAATACATTTACGACATGAAAAAGTGCAAAGATTTTAGTAAAAAAAAATCTCTTTAAAAATATATATATTCCAAGATTTATTTTCAAAAATAGCAGATACACTCGGTGCCGCGCTATGAGCTTGTATATCTGCTATTTTTGAATAGCCAAAGAAATCTAAAAATGACACAGATGCGTTCCCGGTCTTAATGGGTTAAGCAAGGGAACGAGAAGGGGTAGTTGCATCACTTCCTCTGTGTTGGCTAATAACTGAAGACACTGTGGAAAATGTGGAGTAAGAGGTTGATTACTACTTACTCAAGTTCATTTTAAATCTATTTGAGATGCATGACATCTGAAGTTGCCTTTGAGTCTGAGCACCTTTTGGAAGTTAAATGTACGGTCACTTTGAGCCAAGATAAGTGAGGAACTAGCATGGCTGATGACAGTTGGCTACCTTCACCTTTGAAGCGGTGTCTTGGAGATCTTGCTTGAAAAAAATCTAAGAATACAATTGTGCCATATAAAGGCATTTGTTAGGAAAAGGTCTATCAGCTGATTGTTGTGTATTCAGTGTTTCTGTGTTAAAAAAAAGTTTTTACTGGGTGTGTGTGAGAGAGGGAGGGAGAGAGAGGACAACGAAAAGGCCTACAGTATATTCTGAGGCCGTCTATTGGTTCAAATGAACAGATTTTGAGGTACAGCTGTTGTGGCAGACTGCTTAAGAAATGTAAATACTGCACATTTTGATGGCTTTAGCGTTTTTCTCAGAGTAGAAAAAAGAAAACCCCACAAGACGCATACCTAAATGTTGTATAACAGTTTAAGGTACTTGTTGCTTTATAAATGTCAGTCATACTAATGGTGTTTCATTCATGACAAAAGCACTTGACTATATTGTGTTCCAATGGTCCAATTTGACCAACCCTTTTTAATTTTCAGTTTTATAATACATGTGTGCATGTAAGCGTTTTGTAGATTCAGTTTCTCAATCAGACAATACATTCCCACTGGTTTTGTAAATTGTGGAATCTCATTGACTTGATAAGTGACACATTTTCAGTTTTATGGTTGTTTTTTGTGTATGTGTTTTATCTGTTGTGCCATTTCTTTCTTTCTTATGGCTAGTACTTTCCTCTGAAGTGTTGGAGGACCAGGGTTAATGTATTTAATGTGTACAGCAGAGGATTTGGGACCACATTATTTAGTTTTTCAGATCTTGTGACTCCACCACTATAGTTATAAGTCACAGCTTATGCATCAAGCTATGTTTGGAAACCCTGGCTCAGCCTGATTGAGAATAAGAGTACCTTCATACTGTAGGTAGAAAGTTTTTCTTTTTCTTTCTTTTCTTCGATATAAACTAAGAAAGAAATCCCACTACTGTTCTTTCATATCGTGTTTGCCTTGTGCAGAATTTATTTCTTGATGTAGTGTGCCACTTGCACTGTCACTGACTCAAAATTGCATATTACTTCCATTCCTAGTTGGCACCTTGTTGTAGTCTTTACACTGTTTGTCTGTTAGTCTGTCTTTATGATATGAAACAACAGTTTCCTTTGAGACAATTATTTTGCTGTTGCCACATTACGTTGGTTGCTGTAAAACAAGCTGGCCAACTGTTTCCTTTGTTCCACTTGTTATTGTTCAGTATACAGTACCAGTAATATTTAAGCCACACAAGAATATCAATTTCTAGCTTGACTGGTCTTTTAAGAGATGGTTGAAGCTTACATCTTTGTTCTGTGTCTGTGAACTCTTGCTCACTTCCCTCCAACACGAGGGAATTTGTAGGAAATACTGTTGCACGAAATATGTTGTTGAATCAACATGAAATTCTGCTAAGGATCATATCTGAACCACCCATGTTTCACACAGTGGCCTGTAAAGAGTTTCCTGGGTGCTATCTTATGTAACTGTTAATGTGAGCAGTTTTTATGTGAATCTGTGAAAAGTGCACTGTCTGACATGTTAAGTTAACATACCACGCTTTACATATAAGCCTATTAACTAACATAAGGCCTAAATATAAATTGATGAGAAATGTCACTGCCTTACGCCCATTAGCTTAAAAAAGCTGGGCTTTTTACTGATATGCCAAAATTGAAGAATTTTAGGTACTTGAGAGTAACCTAACATACAGTGTAGTTCTAAGAAGATTCAGTGTTTTTCTTTTCCGATGAAGGTTGTACAGTATTTCTGTTGTACAGACTGAATAAAACAATAATTAAAGTTTGGTTTGTCTTTTTTTTCCCTAAAATGTCTCATGCATGCACAGTTGTAAGAAATGAAAATGAAAGTCCACTGTACGTATTAATTCAAAGGTTTTTGAAAGGCTTAGTCAATGGGAAACAGCAAAATTAGAATGGTTGGTATTCATTTATTTAAAGGAAACGTATAAAGAAAATGAAGGGATATTGGTCATGTACTTGGAAGGACATTGATTTCCCCCTACAGTTGGAGTCCTTTGATCATTGGCTCTCTTCTCAGGCCAAGCAGCAAGTTATTTGCTGCCAAAACGGACATGGCATTGCGGGTGGTATAGGATGCACTAGCAATATGGGGCAGGATCACTGGAGAAAAAAACAGAAGAGAGAGGGTAGGAGGGTGGTGAACTAAATGCATTCCACAAAGAAAGCCAAAGAAGATTACATGACAATAACCTAATAACCTAACCACTGCTGCTGCACTGGCACCGTCACTTATGTATACGCTGTCACAGTTGTTATTCTGCTGCTGCTTTTTAACTGTCTAATTTTACAGATATGTTCCTTAAACAATGCACCTTATGTACATAATTATCTGTTATTACATCTGCTGCTATTTAACTGCCACATCCCATTGCTATATTTAACCATGAACCTTATGTACTTTATATATTTCACACTGGCCACATTGATATCTAACCTCTTTTTCTGTTCGTTCTTTATTTCTTTCCACTTCTTTTTGAAATGATGATTATATGACTATGACTGTATGAGAATTTCACCCACTTTTTTACACCTGTAAACCTGTGATGTTACAATAAACAACTTTTGGGGAATTCATCGTTGGCATACTCACCACAGTTTTTGAGGGTGAAGAGGGGGTGGTTGGTTGGCAAGGGCTCAGGGACAGTGACATCTAATCCAGCTCCCGCGATCTGTCCAGTGGACAGTGCATCATAGAGGTCCTCCTGGTTCACAACACCTCCTCTGGTAGACAACAAGGCAATTGGAAGCATATCGGTAATTATTATTACAGTACCGGTATGTACATTTAAAATGCAAGATTGCTTTAGTTTTTCTTTATGGTTACATGTATTCTATAATTATACATGTGTGCGTGCATGTTTGTGTACCTGCTGGTGTTGATGAAGATGGATGTGTTCTTCATCTTAGAGAAGAGGTTTTTGTTGCAGATCTCTTTGGTCTCTGGTGTGAGAGCACAGCACACAGCCAGGAAGTCTGACTGCTTGGCCAGCTCATCCATAGAGACTAGAACAAGTAAGAGACTCACTGTAGAGGGTCATATTATCTCATTTACAAATAAATATTCAGTTGAAATGTTGCAAAGAATTGTCCCTATAACCAAGAATGTAAATGGTACTTACATAGCCCCATATAGTCATATAAAGGCCCAAAATAGCCGATCTACAAGCGATGTGTTTTTTAATGAAAACAATTTAACGCTTTTGAGAATTTGCCCAAAATAGGGACACCAGGGTAATTGATGGTTCATAGACGTGGTACTGTACATTATGCCCATAGGGATAATAACCCAGTACCTTTGCATGCAAATTAATCATCATCTATCTCTGTATTAAATTGTCAACTTCAAAGGAACAGGGGTTGCCTTGCATTAAAGTGTCTCTATCTGCAATAGGGATATAGCTTTTGTTTTTGCTTAGTTGAGTAAATCTCTGTTAAATCACCCCACTATCCCTCTTGTTATTACCAAACTGACACATTACAGTATGTACCAAACATGACCAGTGACTTCCTTACCATATTCTGCATTAATCATACTAGCCAGTTCAGGTCTAGGGGCCACATCTGTGTAGATGAACTTCTTTACCTTAAAGGGGGCCAGACGCTCAGCAATGGCCACACCTTAAAGCACAAGCACAGATATGAGAATGATCAATCTGTCAATACTGATTGGCAAGTGGCAGTGATACGCTCTTTTAGGTAGTTCACATGTATGTGTACTGTAAGTTTACATGATAAAATAATGCTCACCAATCCTCCCCAGACCCATGATACCCACAGTGCTGTTGGCCAGTTCATATCCACACAGCCACAGAGTTCTCCACGTGCCCCATCCACCTCTAAACATTTCAAGATACAATATAAACAAGGAGAACCTCGAGGTGTGCTTAGTTGAGCCATGTGGCTCATCGTTGCTGACATTTGACCACCAAATTGCACCATATACAGTATCACATACTGAGTTACAGATACAGCATGTTGAAGTTTCATCGACATGTGTTGTGATTTGTTGATGATACGGTAATGTTGATTCATTGTGGACAGAGTGACATACATACGTGTGTGTGTGTGTGTGTGTGTGTGTGTGTGTGTGTGTGTGTGTGTGTGTGTGTGTGTGTGTGTGTGTGTGTGTGTGTGTGTGTGTGTGTGTGTGTGTGTGTGTGTGTGTGTGTGTGTGTGTGTGTGTGTGTGTGTGTGTGTGTGTGTGTGTGTGTACATGTGCAAATGTTGCATGTCTGGGTGTATATTACGTCTTGGCCTCATGCGTGGCCTCAATGAGTCTCCTAGAGGTGGCGAGCAACACGGCCACAGTCAGCTCAGCCACAGAATCTGTCAGAACGTCTGGGGTGTAACCCACACGGATCCCCCTGAGGAGAAACACACACACACACGCACACGCGCACGCACGCATTCACGCACGAACACACACACACACACACACACACACACACACACACACACACACACACACACACACACACACACACACACACACACACACACATATTACTTGTGAGTTTCACAAGTAATATTTCCACATCTAAGGGTGTTTGCAGGATAAAACGTTAACTCACAGAGGTAGAAACTCACGCACAAACACATATGCATCACTTATGCATCACTCATATTTTCAGGCATGCATTCACGCACGCACGCACGCACGCACGCACGCACGCACGCACGCACGCACGCACGCACGCACGCACGCATACTGTACACACGCACGCACACACACACACGCACGCACGCACACACACACACACACACACACACACACACACACACACACACACACACACACACACACACACACACACACACACACACACACACACACACAATGGAGTAACTAACCGTTTTTTCAGTTCTTCCAAAGATAGATGATCAAATCCCACTGACATAGTACTAAGGACCTTCAGATTTGGCCCTGAAGGAATGCACAGATAACACACACACACACACACACACACACACACACACACACACACACACACACACACACACACACACACACACACACACACACACACACACACACACACACACACACACACACACACACACACACACACACACACACACAAAGAATGAGAAGGGGGAACATTTCAAAGGGCAGCACCCTTTGAATCCAGATTGGTCAATTTGAATAGGTAGGAGGACAGGCCTCTGACCTGCAGCGTCCAATAGTTCTGCATCGATCTTCTCTGTCAGCGTACAGAGCAGAGCATCAACCCCTTTGACCTTTTCAAGTAGCTCTTTCCTGGGCACTGGGACATCGTCTGAGTCCCACAGCTCAAACTGCACTCTGAAGAAAACATACATCCTCATTAAAATAAATTCCTATCAGAGGAGAAATAACTCAATAAGGAGAAAGGTCAAGATACCAGGATACAGTAGATATACCACATTTTATGTCCTGCACCCGTGACTCCCAAGAGCACATAGAGATGTTTAATAGATATAGGGATATACCCTTTTTTGGCAATTCCATTCTTTTCTGACTGCTCAAAGGGCAAAGTGCATCACTGGCAATCCTGTTTATTCAGGATAAGTAAATGATGAACTTCATTAACTAAACATTCACATAACATTAGCTTTCAGCCATCTTTGCAAACCACCACAACAGAATTATGAGATTGTGATTTATGTGAGACCTATTCTATACTTCAGCTATTATAGAATAGTAGATATAGATATAGATATAGATCTGCAAGCTCATAACGTGTCACAGTGCGACATTTTGTGAGAAAAAGTGTGAACATTTTAAAAAGAAAGTTTTTGATAAAAAATATACAATAGTCAAATATAGAAAATAATCAATATACAAGCAGACAATATAGCAATGCAACACATTGTAAGCTTGATCGGCTATTTTCTCTGAATGTCCAACATGCCCAGAATAGGGATGCTACTGTAGGATTACTGTGGTTAAGGTAGTCTCATGCTAAAAAGATGACTCACTGTCCAGACTCACGGAGGAGCTTCAGGCCGTCAGGTGGTATCTGTCGGGTGACATACACCCGAGGCAGGGTGGACATCTCCTTCTGCATGGTGCGCCTTACATTCCCACTAACCTTTAATGGAGCAACAGCTATTCGCTGAAGCCTGTTCAGGGCAACACGACTGCACCACATTGCCAGAAAAGTAAATGTGTGGGCAGGTGCCAGAGAGAGGAACAACAGGTTTAAAAATGGGTACTTTGGAACCTGGAGTCTTGTGTGTGTCTGGCTACAGTTCAGGAGGAGGTACCTCTAGTGTTTGATTTTTGACCAATATGAATGGAGGAAGGGAGTTTGGGGGCTTTGAAGCTGAAGGGTGCTGGCACGCCCCCCCCCCCCGACACACACAGACAGACAGGCAGCCATACAAACACACCAGCGCACCCACGCACACGCACACACGCCCACGCACACGCACGCACGCGCGCACACACACACACACACACACACACACACACACACACACACACACACACACACACACACACACACACACACACACACACACACACACACACACACACACACACACATTCATTCATTCATTCATTCATTCACACACACAGACAGACACACGCGAGCATGTGTGCACACACACACACACACGCGCACACACGCGCACAGCATCATCCCTTTGCCCAGAAGGGCGTCTCTATGATGTAATTCATAAATGTTTCACTTGTTAGCTGTTGACCTTTGTCCGTAAACAGTGGGGGTCTCAAATGCAAGGGTTTTCTTTTTCATTGTGCGACAGGATCCAGCATTCCATCTGCGATGCATACAGGGTGGTTTAATACCTGGTGCTCAAATCTCACTTTTTCAAAAACATCTAGCAAATATTGACAAGCTATGTGTTCTAGTGAACGGTTGTCTGTTACTGTTTTAATGTATCTATTTAATGTGTCTTTTGTACCTGTCACCACACCTGCTCAGGGACCACAGTTGAAAAAGTGTATCCAAGATTTATCCAAGATGGATAAACTGGCCCTGGAAATTGTAAGCTGAGTCTTTGCCACATTATGTTGACCACTTTTAGGCTTAGCTTAGGTTTTGGGTTAGGCATTAGGATTGGGCATTAGGGTTACCTAGGGTTGATTGGGTTCATAGAAATGTGCACTCCAGTGGTGGAAAGTAACTAAGTACATGTACTCAAGTACTGTACTTAAGTACAAATTTGAGGAATTTTGACTTTACTGGATTATTTTCAATTTTCAGTTCTTTACTTCTACTCCACTACATCTCAGAGGCAAATATTGTACTTTTTACTCCACTACAATTATTTGAAAACTTAAGTCACTAGTTACTTTGTAGATTTTTATTATAATTACAACACATGCATTAACCACTTTATCCCTATACTTTGGCTATTTGAAAATAGCAGATCTACAAGCTCACAACGTGTCGCAAAAGCGACGCGTTGTGAGCTTGTAGATCTGCTATTTTCAAAAGATTTGTATACATTTTGAGCACATTTGAACACATTGTGAAATAGGACATGCATTCTGCATAATGAGTACTTTCTACTTTCGGTACTTTAACATTTTGATACCAATACTTTTGTACTTTTACTAAAGTCAATTTTGAATTCCGGACTTTTATAACAGAGTCTTTTTTACATTGCAGAATTGATACTTTTAATCAAGTAAAAAAATTGAGTACTTTCTCCACCACTAAGTGTGATTCTACCAGGAGTGAACCTAAACTACTACATGGAGGGTGCTGAAACGACCACAGACGTTCCCCTGTGATTGGCCCGGCCCCAGTCACGTGACTGCGCTAACCCGGAACAGCTCCTTTCAACCAAGCACACACAGTACAGAAGCCGTTCACATTCTCTCGTAGCGCACATTGACAGGTAGCAATCTGCTGGTAATACACATAACAATCTGTCTCTGTTAATATCGGGAATTCTTATGTGTCTTTATGTATAATCAGCCCTCTGGCTGTGGCCAGTGCGTTGCTTCTTAGCAAGTTCATGCCAAGTGTTCCAGAAGCCGGGTGTGTGTGTGAGTGTCAGGCTAGCTGAGTTTAGCTAACATCTCAGCAGAGGCCTTAACTTGAATGAAACTCTTCACTTGTGTCCAGCAGAGACGATCTGACTGTAGAGAGGTGACGCGAGATAATTAACGACGTAGGTGAGAGAACTGTCACATCATCAACGGTGTTGACTGTTAGCCGACGGAACGACGGTGGCTGAGCTGACTGCCTGACGGTAGGAACCTGCTAAACGTTAGCTGACTAATAAAAGGTGTGTTCTGTGTTGTTGTAGTGTTTTTGTTGTTGTTGGAGGATTGCTCAAATATACTGCAAGATTTGAGCCTGCGATCACAATGCAGTGTTTCTCAAATGTGGGGGTCCAGGGACCATCTAGGTTCCTTCCTTGAGGGGGTTCTAAATGGACCCTTAAAGGTTCCATTTGTATACTGTCAGAGTTATGGGGGTCCTTGGAATTAATAGGTTTGAGAACCACTGTCATAATGTTCCCTCTGTTAGGAACCACCTCCTGATGGCTGTCTCTTGTCTTTTAGGACCCCCCCCCCTCCCACAGATACAGTGGTTTTCTCTTGGACCATAATTCCCCCCCTCTTCCCCTTCCACCATGGCTGCAGATTCGATGGAGATTGACGACTCTCTCTACAGGTAAGTGTCATATATCTGTATTACAGCCAGACCACTACATGTTAATAACAATAGTTAATAGTATGTTATCTACTTACCTTCACTGCACACATGCGTACAACGCCACTGTGTTTTGACATGTACGTCACTCCAGTTATTCTACTTGTATACGCCTCAAACATTCTTCCTATTCACTCCTGTCCATCTCAATTCCTGCCCATCCTACTGTTTCAGCCGTCAGCGCTATGTTCTTGGAGACAGCGCTATGCAGCGGATGGCCCAGTCCTCAGTATTTCTCAGTGGAATGGGAGGAGTGGGAGTAGAGATTGGTGGGTAATCTGCAGTACCATGTTCTTGAACCACTTCCACACCTGGTGTCCCTATTTTGGGCATGTCATTATAACAATGTGATGATAATAATAATAACGATAGCAAAAATAGCAGATGTACAAGTTAAGTTCACAACGCGTCACATTGCAGTGCGCTGATATTTTGTAGCTTGGCTATTTTCATGTGACACAGAGTTGTACGACAAAATATTAAATGGGGCTTACCATTACCATTACCATAAGTGGTTAAAAGAAAAAAAGATTTGACACAGTAACACGTTATGACATCATAATACCATCTTTGATTTGCCATCGAGCAAAGATATGAATTGCCTCTTTGGTACAATTGGCTTGGATAGTTACATAGTTACAACTTCATTTGAAAATCGCTTTTCTTTGTTCTTCACAGCCAAGAATATTGTGTTGGCTGGTGTGAAGGTAAGCATTCTTGTGAAATATCCTACAACACAGACCTTTTTAAGTTTGTTTTTGTTTTTTATAATATCCTGTAGAACTGGATTGACCATAACAATGTTGTTTGTGTGCACATGTGTGTTTACTGCGTGTGTGCGTGCATGGTTTCCTCTTTAGGCTGTTACTCTCCATGACACCAAGCAGTGTGAAACCTGCAATTTGGGCTCAAACTTCTTCATCCGCCAACAGGATGTGGTGAGCCAGAGGAAAAGGTAAGCGGAATGCAGGGCTCGCCACTTCTTCTATCTCACTGTTTAAGCTTTGGTTCAGATTATAGCATGTAGCATTTACCTATATATATATATATATTTCCCACTCTGTACTGTTCTATGTTAATAGAGAGGGTGAGAGAAACAACTGCTGAGTGTCCTATGTCTGTGTCTTAATTGATGTCTTTTTATACATGCATATACACTAAATCTTCCTCTCTCTCTCTCTCAGAGTGGAGGCAGTCTTGCCTCGGGTAGCGGAGTTGAACCCATATGTCCATGTAGACATGTCTTCCTCTACTCTGGATGACAGCACTGACCTCAGCTTCCTTAGAAGATACCAGGTGGTGTATCTGCCCCACTGTCATCTTTTTATCAGTGTGCCTGATAGGACTGGACTTAAGTCCCAAAATGCATGTTAAGAGGTCAGGTCATTTTTGAGGATGTTGTACAGACTTCAAAACATTGTTTGTTGTCATTCAGAAAGCAAAGCGGTAAAACATGATCAGAAACATCAGAGCATATCAATGTGTTTTTTTGCACAACACATTGCTTAAAATGTTGTCATTTTGAATGTTAAGACTAATTGGATGAATGGCACATGTAAAGATAGTCCTGGTTGTTGTTATTCTGTGGGAATCCTTGGGTTGAATTAATTTGGTCCCAGGCTTGACTTAAGATGAGCATTGTTCCGTTTACCTCACTGATGTCTCTGCAATATCACCAGGGAAGGTTCATAAGAAGGTCTGACTGAATTACTCTGTTGTCCTCTGCTGTGTTGTCTCTAGTGTGTGATTCTGACTGAAGCCAGACTGAGCCTGCAGAAGAGAGTGAACGAGTTCTGCCACTCACAACAACCTCCCATTCGAGTACGTTTACACTTCCATTAGAGGGTTACAGACAGAGCACTGACTCAGTTGGCAACTCATATTTTGAAATTTGAACATAAAATCAAAGCATAATCAACTGACTGTCATCTTCTCTTCCTGGTAGTTTATTGGCTGTGATGCCTATGGGATTTGCGTACGGGTGTTCTGTGATTTCGGAGACGAGTTTGAGGTGTTTGACCCCACAGGGGAGGAGCCTAAAGAAATGTTCATCCAAAGCATCACTCAGGTAAGGTTGTATGATTGAAGGCATTTGATGTTTGGTGAATGCAGTTGTTTAGGCCTCATTTGTATCACCCACAAGTACAGATTGTCTTGCATGGATTCCTTTTCTGATCTGTTTGTGTTTCATTTCAAAGAATTGTTAAGCCTTTTTGAGTGAGTATTAGTTAGTTTCCTCAATGTACTGACATAATTTTGTCAAAAGCGGTAGATGGTGGAATTTGGGCAAAAAGCAAGCGGCCACGGTGAAATTCCACCCATAACATTAATGTGTCCCCATTTGCCCATTGCATTTCCAGGACAACCCTGGAGTTGTGACCTGTATGGACAATCGCACCCACGGCCTGCAGACAGGTCAGAGTGTCTTATTCAGAGAGGTCAATGGCATGGAGGAACTCAACGGCACTGCAAGGCAGGTTTCAGGTATAGACCTAGAGGCTCATTGCATTTTTATTCATTGAATTGAATATTGAATTAATTTGCCATTTGTAACCCTGGGGGCAGGGCCAGCCAGGGAATCACATCACAGACAGTATGCCACATTTGTCATATGCCTGGTTATTTATAGCAGGTCAAACATGTCATCTATCTGCTGCATTACATTGTTAGGGCTGTTACTTTTTTCATGCTGAACTAATTTCTTTACAAATCTTCAGTTCATTGCTGATTAATCAGATTTGATACTGTAATTCCCAGAGTGTGATATAAAGTGTGTGCGGCCACTTTATTGTCTCTTGAAGACTATCATTTGGATAAAGCCAGTCAATGACATAATACTGGTAAATCTTGACAGGGGCTGTAAAGTTTGTCTACACTTCAGATGATATGTTAACTTGTTTTTTGGAACCCTAAAACTGTAATTTATTTAAAAGTGAAATACAAGCTGAATAGTGAATACTACACAAAAGTATTACGTGTGTGTGTGTGTGTGTGTGTGTGTGTGTGTGTGTGTGTGTGTGTGTGTGTGTGTGTGTGTGTGTGTGTGTGTGTGTGTGTGTGTGTGTGTGTGTGTGTGTGTGTGTGTGTGTGTGTGTGTGTGTGTGTGTGTGTGTGTGTGTGTGTGTGATACAGTCCTTACACCACACAGTTTTGCAATAGAGGACACGTCGAATTTGCAGCCGTATGAACATGGAGGGTTCTTTGTCCTCGTGAAAACTCCTAAAACCTTCAGCTTTGTAAGTTAACTTTCAAACCACTCAGCAAGGTTGACTTTGGATATTGTAAGATTCATTGAGCTCAAAGTGTGTGTGTGTGTGTGTGTGTGTGTGTGTGTGTACATGTTAGGAGACGATGGAGAGACAGCTGTGTGATCCTCAACTACTGATCCCTGACTTCAGTAAGCCAGAGGTGAGAGTTCAGAGCAGCTCTGGTTCTGTAACTATTGATTGGATTATCTGAGGGAAACATATCCATCACCTGTCTCTGTCTCCTGTTTGAAATGCACTCATCAGGCCCCACTACAGATCCATGCAGCCATGCTGGCACTAGACGCCTTCCAGGAGCAACAAAGCAGACTGCCGAACATTGGGTAACCAAAATCTATTTACTTTTCATTGTCCTGCTGCGTACTCATGTACTCGTTTTGTAGGAGTCCCTGTTTCTGATGGGGGTCCATAGTGCTTATCCAGAATTCGTCTTTAAAAACAGGAGTCAAACTCCTGCCCCTACAAATTATTAACTATAATCTACACTAAAGGGTATAATTTTATAATTTGTTGAGAAATTATCAAAATGTCGAAATCTTCAACACTAGGCTGGATTCAAAATCACACTAAATATCAAAGTGAAAATTTGAAATCGCAGTAGGGCTGCACAATTAATAAAATTTGTATCACAATCAGGATTTTGGCTTTCCACAATTAAATTAACATGATCGTTCGATTATTGACATAATACCTACCGTATATCCAGAACCATGAAAAAATAAGACTTGAAGATGTAAAAATAATATATGCCTACAAAACCATTTTAGATTGGAACCTTTCTAGAAACATTTATGGTTTGTTAAACAAGTGCTTGTTTACTCTATCTGTGTGTTCCAAAGCAAGCCTTTGGGGGTTTTTACAGCTGTATCTGATGATAAAATGTTCTCTTGATTACGTATATTCTTCATGTCACGCTATTTAATCCAAGGGAGGTAAACTCTTGTTGTATTTTGTTGTCTTCAGGTGTTTACAGGATGCTGAGGTTATGGTGAAGCTCACTGAGGAAGTAAATGCAAAACTCAGGAACAAAGTGAGCAACTCTCTTGTTTTATCTTGATGGTGCAGATGTTTTTTGTTTAGTTTATTATTTCAGCGCTTCCCAACCTGTGGGCCGTGAGGATATTGCAAGTGAGACCCCAAATAATTGGCAAAACAGTAGGATTTTAATGATAAAGTAACATTAATATATATTTTTTTTGTTATTTATTCTTAAATTCCTTGAAGAATGAGTTTTCATTGTAATACAGATAAATAGGAACTTACTGTAAACTATTCTATACTATGATTGATCAGGTATAGAATAGAGGCCTATTTGGGGCTTCTGCGCGTCACTTCTGTGACGCGTTTTGCGTCACAGAAGCGCGCAGCCCCGTGTGCAAGCTCGTGATCAAGCTTGTGCGCACGCTCGTGAGTCGAGCCCATTGGTCGAAACCGTTTTCGCTCGTTCGTGACAGAAGCCCCAGGCCGTTTTAAGCTGCAGTACCATGAATGGCCAGCAAGTCCATTCGGCTTCAATGAAACCACTGGGTTCTGGGGGCTTGCTTTGACCTCATCTCCGTTGCACTTCTCCTACCTGACCAGGCTCCAGTGAATGCTGAGTTGGTGCGCTGCCTCTCCAGGACAGCAGGGGGAGCCCTTCCTCCTTTAACAGCAGCCACAGGTGGCCTGGCCAGTCAGGAGGTCCTCAAGGCTCTCACAGGGAAATTCACTCCCCTGCAGCAGTGGGTAGGTCACAAGAACCTTCATTTAACCACTTTGGAAATTTAGTGTAGAGGGGGACTAGTATAGACAGGCAGTACTGTACAGTACCGAATCGATGCATGTTCGTTGTAGTTTTCCTTTCGTCATCTCTGCTATTGTTACATTTCCCTGACTCCTGTATTTTAGTTTTACCTGGATGCCATTGAGGTTGTACGACCGCTCCAGTCTCTTTCTGCTGAGGAGTTTGCCCCCAGGGGCAATCGGTACGATGGACTCCGAGCCTGCATTGGCGAGTCTATGTGTCAGGAGCTGCACAAGCTTAGAGTGTTCATGGTGAGCACTGCATTTTGCATAAGATGACGAGGTCTCTGTGTTTTTACATCTGTGTTGACCTGGGTCCTTTTCTACTCTTCCAGGTGGGCTGTGGTGCTATTGGCTGCGAGATGCTGAAAAACTTTGCACTGCTTGGCGTGGGATTGGCCAAAAGCTCAGGAGAGGTATGGAATTCTACTGTCTACCTTCCCTCTCGCCATTCCTCTTTCTTTCTTTCTTTGGTGTTACTGTGTCTATTGAATATTTGATTCTTGTGTTGTCTATCCTCAGGTGTGCATCACAGACCCAGATCTTATAGAGAAGTCGAACCTGAACCGACAGTTTCTCTTCAGACCACATCATATACAGGTGAATAAATATCCCTTTTCTCTTCTCCCTCCTCCATCTTTGACCTGGAGCCTTTGTGTGTGTACCATGTAACTGATCTCTACAGCTCTTTACCGGAGCGCAGAGCTTCTTTCCATCACTTCAGCATGGATGTACTGTGCTGTTCCAGCGTTTATCCATAGTTTCCTAAAGCTTAATTGATATTCTGCGTTTATCCTACGCCATCATGTAGGGGTGTTGCTTGCCAAAAAGAACAGAAGGTAGTCAGGACGGACGAGGACGTGTGACGTTGGTTTACAGTATAAAGAGTATAGCTTTAATTTTTTTTCCCCCTCATGTTTACTGTTTCATGATGCCAAAGAAATCACTTGACTGCAGTGTGTCACCAACTTTTATTCCATGATCACCTTGCTCCAACATGTCTTTGACAGAGTCACTGCTACATTTCCAAAATAATTATCTTGGAGAAAAGCGGGCCCTTTGAATGATGTTTGTCCAAGTGGCTTGAAGTGTAGACTAATAAAATGTACCAGCATTTGGCTATTGATATTATCCAGTCCTGGTTGATGGGCTTGCGGCATACGATGGTCCTCTTAACTGATATTTTTATCACGGTCTGTCCACTGTGTCGACCAGAACTCTTAAGTGATACCCTCGCTGTCCTACCTGCCTCCCCCTCCTCTATCCTCTCTTCCTCGCCGTGTCTTTCTCAGAAACCCAAGAGCACCACAGCAGCTACAGCCACTCTGGAGATCAACCCGGAGCTGCAGGTGGACTCTCGCCTCGACAAGGTATGTCCGGCCACCGAGAACATCTACAGCGACTCCTTCTACGACCGCCTGCATTTAGTCGTCACGGCGCTGGACAGCGTGGAGGCCCGCAGATACGTGGACAGGTCAGTGGTGAAGGAGCTGTTGATGCATTGTTGAATCCAGATTACAGGGCAAGCCTTTCATTCGGCGTTCACCCAATTATGACTCTCCGGCTGAAATGTTGACTCGCTCTCTCTCTCTGTGGTCTGTTAATTTCACAGTCGTAGTGTGTCCAGTGGGAAACCTCTCCTGGACTCTGGCACCATGGGAACCAAAGGACACACAGAAATCATTGTGCCAAACCTGACAGAGTCTTACAATAGCCATGTGAGTCTGGTCTGCTGGGCTTGCATTTGTCCTTTACTTTAATCACATTAACTCTGGTGTCCCTATTTTGGGTAAAAGGTGTTATAGTGTCCTGCAGTGCTTTGAGTGTTTTCTTGTGCATTTCCAGAGGGACCCCCCAGAGGAGGAGATCCCCTTCTGCACGCTGAAATCCTTCCCTGCGGTCATAGAACACACTATCCAGTGGTCCAGAGACAAGGTCTGCCATCCCACAGTCACCCAGTGCATCTCACTGTCTTTGTATAATGAGACTTGATATAAAAACAAATAATGAGAATAATGACTCTCGTCACTTGTGTTGAGATTACCGGTATGTTTTTATTCCGACACACAATAAGGTACAATAGATCAGATATGTCAGTTATTGTTCCATTTTAGGTTTTAGACGCAAAGAAAAAAACATCAAATAAATGGATGATGAAAGATGATGTTTAAATAAATTCCATGAGTGAATTTGAATTAAGTCTATCTTGCAAAATGAAGAGAATTTATCAGTGAGTGGCTATATTGGATGTTTCGAAGAAAATTAGATATGGAAAAACAAATAAAGGGACAGAAATGGGACGCAGATAGAAGTTCTTAAAAGGACATAATGTAATTAAATTGATAGTCTGCGCTACACCGACTAGAGTTAACTCATCATTTTTACATGCTCAAGCCTGAAAGAGGTTTGTCTTGACATTGATCAAGATGTATTCTGCTAGGACACTAGCAGAATTACAATCTTCTCCCTTGTGTGTCGGCCATGTGCGGTAGATATACGTTGTCCTGTGCAAAGTTGATTCACCAACAGACCAAAATATATCTAGTATCTACATACTTTTGTAACAGTGAACCCTTTCTGTTTCTGGTTGTGTAGTTTGAGAGTTCGTTCTCCCACAAGCCCTCCATATATAACTTATTCTGGCAGACCCACTCCTCAGCTGAAGCTGTGCTACAGGTAATTATGCTGTGTCACCAACTGCAAAAATGCGTTCATCTCCATAAACATGACCTCGGTGTCAGGTGTTAAATATTACACTGATGGAAATACTGCTTTTAAATCCTTTGCTTGTGTGTATTGATGTAGAGGATGCAAGCAAGAGAGAGTTTGGAGGGAGCATTCCAAGTCGTTAAGCTGTTAAGCAAGCGACCTAGTCAGTGGGAGCACTGTGTCACGCTGGCCCGTCTGAAGTTTGAAAAGTATTTCAAGAAAAAGGTAATGTATAAACCATATTCTTATGGTGGCCATTTTGCTATTACTTCATTCTGAGTTTGTGGGCTTTCCCACCCTCTGAGTAAGAAGCCAGAGAAAAATGTCTGCCGTGTGAATATGGTCAATTGACGGAAAGAGGGAGTCCATCTCTTCTTGATACTGTATATTCACCACAAGCTACAAAATGTTTGACTGTGACCTTTGGTGTTCTCTTCATGTAGGCCTTACAACTGTTGCACTCTTTTCCCCTGGACACACGGTTAAAAGATGGAAGTAAGTTTGTCTCCCAAATCTATATTTTCTGTATACAGAGACTCAATAAAACAGGAATATTTATTGTTTGTGAATAATCCTTATGTCTTATTCCTCAGGTTTGTTTTGGCAGTCACCTAAACGACCTCCGTCGCCTATTGAATTTGACTTGAAAGACCCTTTGTGAGTAGGTTGTCATATTTACCATGTTTAGACACCTGTGTCAGTTTCTCATGGACTCATGTGCCGTGTTGTCTTGTTCTGCCTTTTCCCCACCAGGCACTTAAGTTTTGTCCTCAGCGCAGCACGCCTCTTTGCAGGAATCTATAGCATCCCATACTCAGAGAAGGTAAACTATCTGGCAACATGCACACTGGCACATATACAACACAAATACATTCTTCTTCCAGAATTGACAAGATTGTTTTCCTTCTTAGGACCTTACAGAGGAGGCGGTAGACAGGATTCTCAGTGATGTCCAGATTCCACAATACCAGCCTTCTGAAAAAGTAGGCTCATTGATTGATCGATCAGTTTATACAAGATAATGAGATAATATTGCTTGTTTATGACCTAAGCTACTTGATCGATTGGGTTGTGGGTACAACCTTTGAGCATGTCTTCCACTCCACTCCCCAGCTTATAGAAACAGATGAAGCTGTGAAAAAGCCAGATCATGCGAAAATGTCACTAAGCAGCGAAGAGGAGAGGCTGGCTATCACGCAGCTAGAGGAAGCCATCGCTGCTAAAGTCACACCAGGTTCCTACATACAAATACACTACACAGTCACACTTTAAAAACTCTTTCATACCGTAATTACAACAGCTGTGTGTGTGTGTGTGTGTGTGTGTGTGTGAACTACAGGGAAGTTGCGGATGACCCCGCAGCAGTTTGAGAAGGATGATGACAGTAACGGCCACATGGACTTTGTTGCGTCCGCGTCGGCTCTAAGAGCCAGGATGTACTCCATCGAGGCTGCTGACCGTCTCAAGGCCAAACGCATCGCGGGCAAGATCATCCCTGCTATCGCCACAGCAACCGCCGCGGTGGCTGGACTGGTGAGCAGGGAGCATGTGTGACCTCACGTCACTCTCATTTAACATATTTGCATTCATATGGCTGTCAATGGTCTGTTCTATATATAGTAAACTGAGTGCATTCCCGCTCCTTAAGGAGCATTTTGGGGCTGCTAGCCGGGCTGTTAGACTCTTAGCCTGGTCTTTATTCGTACTGTTTCATTGACCCAGGTTGCTCTAGAGCTGATAAAGGTGGCTGGAGGCTACGAGTTTGAATCCTTCAAGAACTGCTTCTTTAACCTTGCCATCCCTGTGGTGGTATTTACTGAGACTGCTGCTGTCAAGAGAACACACATCAGGTAAACACACACACACACACACACACACACACACACACACACACACACACACGTGCACACACACACACACACACACACGTGCACACAAGTGCAAGGTATCAATCCCCCCTGTGATCCCCTGCTCAGGGACAACATTTCTTTCTCCATTTGGGACCGCTGGACCGTCCATGGTCACGAGGACTTCACTCTCTCTGACTTCATGAATGCAGTGAGGGTGAGAAATGCAGTTTGTTCTGCAACAATATCATCATAATCGTACCCTTAATCGACTGGAAAGCATTTGTTTTTGTCTTCGTTTATCTTTCAAACAGGAGGATGATGTTGATAACGTGTCATTGTTCTGTCTAATAGGAGAACTATGGCGTTGAGCCCACCATGGTGGTCCACGGTGTGAAGATGCTCTATGTGCCTGTGATGCCTGGACATAGCAAGAGACTCAAACTAACGTAAGCACGAGTTACTCATCATGTTGAGGAAGGCTTTTACTGTCCAGTTGTATGTGTTGTCCAAGTGGGCCGACTGTCACTGTCCCGTCTCTCCTGCAGGATGCACAAACTAATCAAGCCATCGGCGGAGCGGCGTTATGTGGACCTGACGGTGTCATTTGCCCCGGAGGCAGACGGGGACGAGGACCTCCCTGGACCTCCGGTGAGGTACTACTTCAGCCGGGACGCAGATGGCGAGATGCCCTGAAGCCTTCCTAGACGCCACTCTCCAACCTCTTGTGTCCTTACGCCCATCCCCCCAATACATCCTTCACAGTAAAATCCTTCATCCATTCATCACTCTGACTGTACAAATGTAACCAGTTGGACACTCGCATTATGTGTCCATTTGGTTACATTTGTACACACTGAGGATTTTACTGTTTCACCCTTATACAGTACCTTGGGCCAGGGCCAAGAGCTTTCCCTTCATGATGATCTGACCAGGGATAACGCCTAGCACCCTCCCCTAGCCCCCCTGGAGCGAGGATGGCCAGGTCACAGTTGTTGTCTTCAGCCCTGTGGACCACTAGACAGCTCCAGTAGCACTTACCTGTGTACATAGTTTCCTCTCTGTTCTGTTTTCTACTCTGGTTGAATGCACAGCTCTGCCTGTGTCAATGCCTTAATTGATAACCTTGGTGTGTTTGTGGCAATGAGTATCTGACTAAAAACTATGTTTACATATACACAGATACAGCCCTCCCCCAATCCACAGAGAGCCCTTCCCCCTCCTTTTTACGTTTAATTTTTTTTATCTGGAAATCTTACGCCTAATTTATATTTGCGCTCATCATTTTGTGCATCAAAATAGCCGGTCTACAAGCTCACATCAAGTTGCAGCGCGATTTGTGTGCATAGATGGCTAATTTCAATGCACGATACCGACACCCAACTAAGTATACATCAGGCCTCAGAGGAACTCTGCTTTCCTCTCCTCTCCGTAATTGTGAAAATTACTCAAACGTTTTTGCCAACTACACAATCCTTCTCCCCCTTTCAGAAACGGGTCAAGCCATTTGTTGCACATTACTGGGGGTGAGACACATTTGGGCACAGCGGCCGAACCACCAAAGATACCGATTGTCTGTACATGATTTCACTCTTAATGACTTTGACTGCCTCATGAAACTATATGTTCGTACCATAGCTGCAGGTATTCTCTAGATATTTCAAACCTTCGGTAAGAGCACCACATGTCCAGCAGTTGATACTCCTACCTGTAGTGTTGAATGTACGAGAATAGCTACAAATGAATCAATGGTAAGAACAGACTGACAGCATGGTTTTAATACCGTAGCTATTTGAAAAGGCCTTTTCATTTTGACCCGGACAGGAAACATCAGTAGCATCAAACGGCATCACACTCCTAGTAGTGTTTAAAACAAATAACTAAACTTTTTTTTTAATGACTTATTCATGGTTTGTGGTGTTTTCTGACTTTGTATATGGATGTTTGTCCATGACTCGTATTTATTTGTCTGTTGGTCATTTTGTAACTTTTTTTTAATGTAAAACTGAGCCTGTTGCTTAATGGTGGAGTCATTAACCACATGAGCCTCCAGGCAGGGGGTTCTGTTAGGAGGAAAGTCCAGCAGATGGTGAAGACTAGTGAGAGTGAAGCAGATCTTAACGTGTCAAGAGGTGAAAAAAAGTATAAAGGAGGATTACTGCTCAGAGGAGGCTGTCCTCAGGGTAAGCATTCAGCCAGTCAGTTTGCAGATCCATCTCATAACCACATGAACCCTTGCGTTTATATGGGGCCTACATTCAGTGAAAATAGCAGATCTATAAGCTCACAACGCACCACTTTGCAACGCACTGTGAGCTTGTAGAGCGGCTGTATTCGGCAACGATATTTAGTGTTGCGCGAAAACAGGCCTAGTATAATGCCCTTGGAAATACGGTCAACTAATTAAAGGGTCCAAGTGGTTAACTGAAGTCTTCAGCAATGAACAAAGGTCAACCCCACATGCTTCTCTAACGCTCATCTCCCCACCCCAGTTAAGTTCAGAGGTCCAGTTCAGAGTGGCAATGCGATCACCTCCGTTTTGAATAGGAACCGGATTCTTTTCGTAAACCTGTAAAGAATTGCTTAGTTTAAATAGCAAGTAACATGAGGGCATAGACACCACCTTTTAGACTATACTGTAGGTAATCATCCTGTATTCAAATTGAGCTTGTTGCCGGTCAATTGTATGATTGAGAGTGAGACACTCATGGTATCCTCTACCACATCGACCCTTTCCTCAAACCTTAAGCTGGCCAATTTTATTTTGCACAGATCATGTCTTTCATGCTGACAATAGTTCTTGAGCAACGAATGATGTCATAAATATAAAGGAGAAAAACAAATCCTGTGTAATGAGTGTGATGTTTGTTCTTGTTGTGACAGACAACTCAACCAATGGTCCAATAAAAATGAGCTTTCAGGATGTCCAAAAAAAGACTAAAGCGTCTGATTCATTATGGAGCAAAACACCTATCACTAGGGCAAATGTTTTTACTTTATTGACTGCATAGGCCCACAATCACATCCACAATAGTCTTTGATGGCAGGAATTACAACTAAATTGTCAATATTGTACAGGAGATTTAAATATATAAACATTAAATTAATTCAGTGTGTAGTGTAATTACAGTATACAATAGCATGCTTATCCATCACATTTGTTGCACATTTCAAATTCATGTTGGCTTGGCAAAAATCTTTTACATATTTACAACCATTTAACCCAGTCGGTGTACAGGGATGTTTAAAATTCATAATGTTAAATTCATTCAGAGCTCAATGTAATCACGTATATAACATACTTTATGTGCATACTGCACATTCACACTTGCTTAGTGTTTAATTATTTCTTTTACTATTTACAACCATTACACTAGGCCACATGACATGAAGTGTAACTCAACAAGAGTGTCTTATACTTAGCCTTTACAAAGTAATGAACTTCTGTCTCTGTAAACGGAGAGGAATAATGTAGGTCATATGTCCAGATCTTGAAGGTTGCCCCAGCTGGGTCCAGCTTTGACTTTAGCTTTTAGCTTCACGTACAGTTTTACTGCTTTTTCCATTTCCCTCTTCACAATCTGCGCCACCTGGGGGGGGCAGTGAACAATCAAACACATGGACTGTCAAGAGAAAATAGCCGATGTACAAGTTCACAACGTGCCTTGTAGATCCGCTAGTTTTGCTATTTTAATTTTTTAAGTGAAAGTGAACAGTAAGAGTGTGTGTGGGTTTTATAAATATGTAACTAATTAAAAGTTTAACATGAGCTTGTGACTAAATAACTACATTGGATCCACTTGAACACAGGTTCTTAGTAACAATTTTGGACATACAGTAGAAGGTTTCCGCCCAACCATATGCATCATCATACCTGTATAAGGTCTTCTTCTGTGGTTTCATAGATGAGCTCATCATGCAGCTGCAGTATGAAGTAGGCTCCTCTCGGATGTGACATCACGGCCCTGTTGCTGCTACAACTATCTGTGTTAAAGTGGGACTGAATTAGAGACTAGGGGCAACAGTTAATCAAACCAATACATTGTATTGATTATATTTAAAAAGATGGTTTTAATAGAAAAACGAATTGAACATTTTCAAGTTTTCAAAAAATAGCTAAAATAACCAGTCTACAAGCTCTGCCTGCAAATAGCCATAGATAACTGGTAGATCAACTATTTTTGCTTCTTTTTTTTTCACGACACCCTTTGTACAACAGACTAGAGTATAAAATAGGGCTTAAAAATTTGTCGATAGAATAGAAGAAGAAAATAATCAATAGTTGCAGCCCTATTATTTAGAAGCAATGCATGTGTGTGTGTACTTGTACTATGTTTCACCTTTGTGTGTATTATGCTGGTGTGACAGTGGAGCTGCTGGGAAGGTTTCTCTGAGACGTTTCTGGATGTTGACAGTGGCAATTTTAACGATGTCGGCTGCCGATCCCTGTACAGTTGTGTTCACTGCCTGGCGCTCTGCCTAGGTGAGGGTCAGAAAGGGAAAACTCAATCACAAGACGGAGAAATAACGACAGCATCACACATGTCAACATGAGTGCTTCACATACACACGTACATGTGCTTTGGCGTGTGGGTTGCCCTGTGTGATCGCTGGTAGGTATCTCCTGCGGCCAAGCAGGGTCTGAACGTAGCCTTTCTTTACACAGCTCTTCACCGTCTCTCTGAGGAAAGTGTTGATCCCTGGAACACGTTACGTTGGTTAGCCACATGAACCCTAGCGTTCCTATTCTGGACGTTTCATAATTTCATAAGAGAACATTCTGTGAAAATAGCAGATCTACAAGCTCACAGCTTTTTAGATCTATTACATTTGTTTAGTATATTTATCACAAACAAAGCCTATATTATGGCCTTGGTGAGAGGACTCAGAGGAGTGATGGAGGAACTGAGAAAGCGCTAAATTATATCAGCCCTAGGGCTGATACTGTAGCTGAAGAATCAGCGCACGCTAAAGTACAACCACATGCTGAACGGTCACTGAACTCAGCATGGCCACCACGGTTTCTTTGCTGAGCATATGATATTTTCTTATGGTTATGGGATGAACAAATGATCACATAGGTATTCATCATTGCGAAGAATACCCTGGTGATATGGTGTATATACAGTATGTGTGTACAGACCCAGCACCGCATACCTTTGTATCTGGCCTTAAAACTCTCTATGTAGCAGGCAGCGTCATTTTCTTCTACACCCATTTGCTCCCCTAAAGACTTGGCTCCCATCCCATAGATAATGCCGTAGCAAATCTGCACAAATGGTGACACAAACATTTTGTTAGTTTAGTCATAATCACACAGAATAATCTGAACAAATCGAATATTGTACTGTACATGCATGTGTGTGGATGTCTTAGTTCTACCTGTTTTGCCTGTTGTCTGAGACTATCATTCACAGTCTCTGGGTCCATGTTCTTCCATTCCGCAGCAATACATTTGAACACATCTGCGCCACCATTCAGCACCTGGCACACACATTTTATTTATTTTGTCGGAAACGTAATAATTCAATAATTCAATCAATTCCATATTCTGTCTCAAAAGCTGAACCACTATGTGGTGTATTAGCTCTCAACCTGCAGGAGGCGTCGGTCCTTGGACAGGTGAGCCAAGATTCTCAACTCCAACTGCGAGTAATCAGCTGCTAATATCATCCCACCTAGAATACAAATGGTACAAGGGTCAATATTCGGAAAGACAAGGCTAACATAACGAACAATATAGACACACATGCACACATGTAAGGAAGCAACCTGAGAACGGTATGAAGGCATGTCTCATGCTGACAGAGAAGGCTGTTCCCCTCTCTGGACTGCCATGAGGAACTGTCTGCGCCATGGTGCGCCTCCTAGTGCTGTGAGAAGAGAATAGTTTCAATGACTATTACTTTAACTTTGGATATAACTGCTTAAAAACTGTGGTCAAGATCATATTCAGGGTGTACTGTTGACCTGATTTGTCATATACCAGTCTTGAATCAGCCTCAGAATATATTCACAATACGACAGTTGAAAACTAAACGTAAAAACCAACAGGTAAAAGCTGAACATGGAACTGTCTTCTGTCAGTGCTCATAGACGGTAGGCTCTGAGGGAGTCTCAAATAGGAACCAGCTGATAAAGCGGTGACCTACCCTGGCTTAGCGGCATTGTGGCGGCCATCATGTGAAGGTGGGCTCTCTTCAACCACTGTGGGCATATAAATCTCAAAGTCTTTCGGGACATTCTGGATGTTGGGCTCTGTAAAGCTCACTCTGCCTGCATTAAAACATAGAATGTGTTATGTAAATGAATGTAATTATGTATTAAACACTAAATAGGAAAGAACTTCATATAAAGACATGAGGATGTATAGAACAAGCACAGATTCTGTACAGGCGTGTGGGGAAATAATGGTGGTGAATGAAAGATATACAGTAGTGGCGCAATCTTTTGGAGTAGATTAGAAAAGATATCTATTTAAAATGTATACATTATTTTGAAAGAATGAATGTATATTTTTATTTTTTTGACATTTCTAAAGGTAAAGGAAGCCACTGCTTCCTGGTGAGTGTGAAACTTTTGTAAAATTAGTCAGTCAGTCTTGCAATTAACTATGCACCTCCTAACCTACAACTGTATAAGATGTAGCCTTTTAGCTATCCAATTCAGATGACTGCCTCCCTGGCTACTTGCCTGACCTGAATATGCCAATTGATGCTCTTGCCTGTGCCGTGGGAAGAATTGTATGGTATTTAATGGTGTCTCTATATAACACATTATGTAATGTACAATACATCCATTAATATACACTATACGTTATGTGAGTATCTAGTGTGTATCACCTGTGGCAGTGTGTGTCTGTGCAATGGGATGTATTCTGTCCATGGCCAGTAGAGGGTGGTGCTGTTTCTCTCTTTGCAGAGGAAACACCACTTTGGTCATGGCATTTGTGATCCGCCTCCATTCCAAAATCACCCCTGGCAACAGGTGCAGTGGGCGGAGCTTCTCCAGAACATCCTGACGATCAATTTGAAGCCATTTAAATTATCATTACTTATAATAATAATTATTACTATTTCACAGCACAATGTATGATGTAATTACATGTCCCATCTACAATACATTGGCTCGGTCTTACTTTCACGTACTGTATATTTGTACTCTTTTTGACAGCTTTTGACACATATATATGTATGTCTTTTAATACAAAATGTGGCATGTTTGAATTTAGACCATTACTCATTAGCATGCAAAACGCAGGATGCATTTTTATTTTTAAGTTTAAACCTTTTTTAACCTTTTATAACAGAATACGACAACTTTCATGTGTCACCGATGCTCTTTTGACGACACATCTCTCCTGTCCCATCCTTCTACGAGTCATGGACAATGTCAGATAGAGAAGGATGAGGCAGGCTGAGAACTGAAAGCTGATGGCGAGACCATTGACACTGTGGGAGCCAAGCCAAGTCATAGCTAGGAGGAGAAGGTGGCACACCACCCATGTGGACACACTGCGGCATGACAGTGGAGCCAGCAACACCGCCGAGCATCGGACCCCGATGTCGGATAGAAAAGAGTGGACGGCAGCGTTCCAGGAGTCCTGAGTTGGTGTCGGCTGTTCTGCACCCTCGCACGCGTCAATACGCTATCTCCTCACAGACCAGCACTAATATATCTTGGAAATATTTTCTTGTTGAAGATGGCAGTCAACATAAATAATATCTATGTGAGCTAAAAAATAATAAGTTATATTCTGTTGTAGATGGTTAAACCTTTTTTTTATCTGTAGTATGTTTTTGTTAATTGACACCGTTTGCAGCTGCTGATCAGCTGTCAAACTGATATCATATCTCAGTTCAAACACGCAACTCTTCATAAGCTAATGTCCATGCATCGATATTACTACTAGCAACTAACTAATACAACCATATGTAAAAAAAACAAACTATTCTATCCCTTTAATTGTGTGTTAATTGTAACAAGCTGCTTCACCTTGGTTGTGCTGAATTGCTTGCCAAGCCGTACTTTTCCTCTCCCTCTCCTGGCGTAGCCTAGAGTCTTCTTACTTTTCAGTCCATCCACATCACCATTAGGAGGCAGGTGAAGCTCCAGGAATAGTACCTAAGAAACATGCACACCAACACACAAAATTAAAGCTGTGGTTTCAAATCTCCATGTGCTACAAATATAATATTCTCTTCCCAAGTCTCCTCATCTGCCTGCATTTAGTCTACTGTCTAAATGAGTATTTCTATTAAATCACATTTCCCTAGTACTATGCATTTCCCTCTGATAAAGGTCTTTACCCCACTACTAATTATGGGATACAATTATTTATTCTTTTGCTTAATTATTGCTTAATTATTATTTTATTTTATTATTATATTCTATTTATTCATCCTCTCACTCACAAGGAGCATATGTTCTGTGGCCAGACAACTCATCCACAATCTTTGAATGCTACAGAGTCTAACTCTGCCTCGCAAACGTTGCGACATGTAGCTATCATCTGTTTGTCATTTCCTGCCATGAAAAGACTCCAGTGCTTTAAATGGACTGTGGATAAAAGTATCACGTGTTATCTATATTCTATATCACTGTCAAAGAGCTGGGGGGAGAATAGCAGTCAAACCTGTGCTATGTCATCAATGCTGGTGAGGGAGAAGCTGTGTCCAGCCAGGCTGTAAGCCTGGGCTTCCAGGGCGGATAGCTTGGCTTGCATCACATGCTTCTGTCTCTCGGATTCCTCAACACTGAAGCCCAAGCCATTCAATTCCAACAGAGCCAAGCATGCCTGCGAGGGCATCTCCACACGCCTGAACATATCTGACAGAAAGCACACAAACGGTAAGACAGTGATGAGGTGAGTTCCTGACACTGCTGAACAGACCATAACACGGTATGAGTGTCACGTGTTTCCATGTGTAGTTTACTGTACCAAGCATTCCATCTGTCTCTAGCAGGCCAGTGAGATGGTTCATGGTGGCATGCACTAGCACACTCTCGGTGGCTGCTCTGACACGGGGACTATATGTGTTTGCGTATCTCCCGTGTCCCAGTCCCTCCACCAGAGGTAGTTCTTCAGGAATGTAGAAAGTCACCATGTTGGTAAGAGTTCTCTCCTCACTTCCAGGGTCCATCAGCCAACATGCCACCTAGGTTACACATTGAATGAAATGACTTAGAACAACGTACTTACAATGTGTGTGTGTGTGTGTGTGTGTGTGTGTGTGTGTGTGTGTGATCACCTTGGGGTCTTCACATGGCCCCTCAAAGCTGATGCCACAACTCAGCACGAGTGTCTTGTAAATGTGGATGATGTCATAGGTCACAACCACACCCCTTGTTCTACCAACCACCAATGGTCTGCTCAGACAGGCCTTCAATTCCTTCAGCCTCTCACTCACTGGCAAGTCAGCATCCAGAGGAGGAGGGGCCAGACTGGAGCTCAAACCTGTCGGGTGACATTCAACGTGAACATAAAATAACACGTGTGTGTGTGTGTTGAAATCACCTCATACATATGTGCATGGGTGTACATACCTGCGCTCTGCTCTTGTTGCAGTGAAATGTAGTATGCATCTCTCGACCCCCAGCAAACTGACAGGCCAATCAGCACCAGACTGTCGCTGCCCCTCACTGGAAAACCATCAACCCTACAGTCCGTCTCACGAGCTGTCGCTGCAATAAAATACATTACAATACGATGAGTAAACTGTACTTTGCATGTGGAAGTGCTGCTTGCAGTGTTAACTTGTTGTGTAAGTATATTTGTACGTATATAACAAAGTAGAACTAGAAAGAGAAATAACTAGAAAATGTGCTCCTCGGAGCACAAGTCTCCGCCAGCGGACCCGTGCTATTTTAATCAAATGAAATCACCTACCCTATCTTTAACCATAGTTCTCTAGGAATGTTCTAATTTCATAATATCATCATCATAATGCAAAAGGCGTTGGTTAAAATATTTTCTCTGTGTGATGTCTTTTTCTCTTTCTGTTTTTAAACCACCACGGCCATAAGGGTACTTTGATGGATTTGCCAATTCTTCAAACTTGTCGTCTAGATAGAATGCGCGTGGTTTTTGGTGTTCTGCAGGGGCGACTGAATATGTAGTGTCTTTCAGATTTACTGATGGCGTTCTCATCCTTAGAAGCGGTCGGTTGACACACCTATTTATAGAATTGTATTTCGTCATGCATCCCTCATGCATCCCTCTAGCCAATCAAAGGCATTGGTGTCAACATATTAACACGTATTAAGACTTCGGCCTTGTTGTGGGATCAATTCAACTCTAGTCCTCTTCTGTGTTACTGTTGTAGATGAGTATGCTTTCTTAGCTTTGGCCTTCTGCACCTTTGCTTGACCAATGTTAGGTGTTCTCAGAGGGACACACACACGCACGGACGGGTGATTTGGACTAGAAGATACTGTTCCAATCAAGACTGATTGATCCTGTCTTACCTCGCTTCAAAAACGTAAACGGTTTTTTGAAGTGACACACCTATTTATAGAATTGTATTTCGTCATGCATTCCTCTAGCCAATCAAAGGCATTGGTGTCAACATATTAATACGTATTAAGATTTCGGTCTTGTTGTGGGATCAATTCAACTCTAGTCCTCTTCTGTGTTACTGTTGTAGATGAGTATGCTTTCTTAGCTTTGGCCTTCTGCGCCTTTGCTTGACCAATGTCAGGTGTTCTCAAAGGGACACACACACGCACGGACGGGTGATTTGGACTAGAAGATACTGTTCCAATCAAGACTGATTGATCCTGTCTTACCTCGCTTCAAAAACGTAAACGGCTTTTTGAAGTGACACACCTTTTTATTATAGGATTGTATTTCGTCATGCGTCCCTCTAGCCAATCAGAGACATTGATGTCAACATATTGACACGTATTAAGAGTTCGGCTTTGTTGTGGGATCATTTCAACTCTAGTCCTCTTCTACGTTACAATTGTAGATGAGTATGCTTTCTTAGCTTTGGCCTTCTGCGCCTTTGCTTGACCAATGTTAGGTGTTCTCAGAGGGAAACACACACGCACAGACGGGTGACTTGGACTTACTGAAGGTACTGTTCCAATCAAGTCTGATTGATCCTGTTTTACCTCACTTCAAAAAGTAGGGGCTTTTTGAAGTGACACACCTATTTATAGAATTTTATTTCGTCACGTGTCCCTCTAGCCAATCAGAGGCATTGGTGTCAACACATTGACACGTGTCACGTGGAGCTTGCCCAATGTTAGCTTGGCTAACAATGTTTGCTCACACAAAGCGAAAACATATTCTCCACCTTCGGCGGAGATATTCTCCACCTTCGGCGGAGACAATGATAGCTGCATATCAGACATGTATCGTGTACTTTTTTATAGATGTTGACACACATGAGATTAATATTTTGGAGAGTTAGTTTGTTTCACATCTGAAGCGGAATAAAGTCACTTTAGCACATTTGTGTTAATTACCTCTGCTGTGTTTTTCACCAATCCTGCCATGGTGGTTTTGCATGTGTTCTTGCCTGTCACAGGCAAGAGCAAGGGAATATCGCTCTTTTGTTTTCCACTCGTTTATAAATGTCTGAAAGAGGTGTCTGTCACTTGCCACGTCTACGATGGAGAAGGACCCAGAGTTACTGGGAGTGAGTGAATCACTGAGGGACAACTGAAGGGAAAAGCCATCGCCGATTGGGGTTGAGTCCAGATCAGAGCAAGGCTCAGCCGGACGTGAAGGTGTAACGGCAGAATCTCGTGCAGGATTAGAGATGCATTGAGTGTGTAGAGGGGGCTTTGGTTGTGTGGTTGAGTGTGGAACACAGTTAGGGTCTGATTTTGAGTAGGACTTGGACTCTGGTCGAGTCTTTGCTTCTGAATCCAGCTTGTTTGTGTGGTTAAAATTGGATGTACATTGAGGCGGGTCATCATCAGAGACGATCTCAGATGGACAAGGAGGTTTCGGATGGTTACTGAGTTCTCGGCAGGACGTAGGACAAGTTGGGATTGCTGACTGGCCAGGGAGGAGGGTGGCAGGAGTCGAATGGCCGAGAGGCTTGACAGACCGGGGGGACTGGACCGAGGAGGTGGTCAGTTTTACTCGGGGGGTGACAGGCCCCTGCGTCTGCGTAGGAGGGATTAAGTCTCCGGCAGCATCTGGTCTCTCCCATGCTCTCTCTTGACGTGGATGAGATACGGTCTCTTGGGAATCATTCCTATCAGAAGCAGGCTGAATAACCGGCCTTGTGCTCTCTCCAGCTACTTGCATTGAGGGTTGAGGTTTTTCTGTGACTTCCAGCACGTCTTTGTTTCCAGCAGCAGTGTGCGGTGAGGGCTGGTCACACATACTAGGCCAGCGGTCAAAGATGTCTTGCAGTCCTGGACTGCAGTCGAAACAGCTACCAGAGGCAGTTTGTATATTTGCATATTTTAACACAGTAGAATCTGACAGAAGGACATTGGTTCCCTCTTTCCTTTCCTTCTCTTCATTCCTTGCTTTCGCTACTTCTTGTCCATTTTCACCCTCTTTACTTGTCCTTGCTGCACACTCTCCTCCTCCCTCTGTGCGTCCAGCATGTTTCTCATTGTGATTTGTTGCTATGATGTCTTGTTGCAGTTTGTTTAGAAGACCTGGGTTGTTGTTGCTGGTCAAGTCTTCATGGTTCTTCTGTTGAGTATTGCTGGGGCCAGGTTGTGGAGGTTCTGTATGACCATGTTGACGTGGGTCACCTTTTGCTAGAACAGAATCAATTTTCAGACCATCTCTCTGACCAGGCTGAAATTCTGAACGCGATATCAGACTATGGCCTGTTTTGGATCGCTCAGTTTCACCGTGATCATGATTTTTTTCTTTCTGTGTTTTCTCTGTTTGTCTGAGCAAGCTTTGCCTCTCCAGGAAGTGCTCACCCACCAACAGAGAGTCGCCCCATTCTGATAGGTTAAAGGAAGACACGCCCCACTGGACAGCCTCCTGCTCTTCCGTCTCCTGGTTGGCTAGAAGCTGACTGCGCCGGCGCTCCTCCTGGCCCATAGGGATGTGGCTGTTGTCCTCGGTCTCCTCTTCCTCATCTGATTGGTCTGTGTTCAGGCCGGCCAATAGGGAGCTGTCATACAGGCTATCAAACAGGAAGCCACTGCTGCCGTTCAGACTCTCTGAAGCGACCTGATCGCATTCCAAGTCACCGGGAGCAGCAGCAGCATCATCAACTTCCATGTTTTCATCTGCAACTTCATCCATGTTATCACCACCACCTGGTTGAGGAGAGATCTGCGGAGGGGGGAGCATAACCATTGGTTGTAGCTTGCAGTATATCCTCAAAATGTTTTAGATGTCTGTATTCAATATAACGTACAACAAACTACAACCTACTGTATGACACCACAATACCTAACCATCAGTGTCACTTCAGTCACTTACCTGGGGGCTGCTGCTTAGGAAGAGTTCCATCTGGGTAGCTGTGAAAGAAATATTGAATGTGGGAGAAGTATTGTCAGGGTTGCCATCAGTCAAAATGTGGGGTGTTTTTCTAGTGTCACTTTTCCTCAGGTTCCCTCCATCATCCTCTGAGGCAGGCCCTTGTCTCCCTTCCTGTGTATTCTCCATCTCAACCTCTCTGCCTTTCATTCCATCTTCTCCTGTATGTTGTAACATCCTCCACCCCATGTCTTTCCCTCCTTCATTAGTCTCTCCAGCTTTGCATTCCTGCTGGAGGATCATTCTTTCTGTCTGAGTGTCCAACTCAAAGCTGTCGCCAAAGTCTTCCTCTTTATCTGTGCCATCTCCATTGGCTTCCTCCCCTCCCTCCTCACCTGCGTATAACTCGGGAGATAAAAACGTACCCAACTCCTCATCTTCAAGCCTTCTCCGTTTGGCCTCTGGAGAAGAGGGAGGGGGTGGAGCAGGTTCCTGGGCAGAAGATGTGCCTTGCGGTGGTGGGGGAAGCCCCTCTGATGTGTCCGCATTTGGGGGTAGGGTGAGCTCAGTTTCTTGGGCAGGTTCAAGAATTCGAGGAGAGGCCGGCACTGGGATGTGAATGTCTAAGTTTTGGACTGGATCTGGGGCATCTACCATGAGATTTAAGGGGGGTAATGTCCGCACAGCCTCTATGTTTTCTTGTATGCTTTTCTCACATTGTATTGAACTGAGCACTTTGCTCAGGACTCTGGAATGCTTCACTCTGCCTGGCTGAACAGGTGAGCCTTCAGGTCCTGTACTACCATCTCCTCCCGATGTCCTAATAGGACCACGGTGTGGCTTTTCTGTCCGGGATACTGGGGCTCTGAAGCGAGGAGGGGGCATGGGGGAAGAAGAAGACGGCTGAGGAAGAGGGCAAAGCTGAGGAAGGGGGCTGGATATGATCTCACTTAATTCCTGTGTCAGACTTCGTTCAGGAGCAGGATTTGCTTGATGACCCAGTTGTCTGTCTGAAACCATACCTTCCTTTTTTCTCTCCTCGTCCTGCTCTGTTCTGCTTTCTTGCCGTCCGTGCTCTAAGCTCTGAATCATTTCTGATCTTCCTACCAGCTTCTCTTTATCACTCACAGTGACCATTTCGTGATTGATACTCGTCTCTTCTTTCGACTTTGCAGCTTCCCCCTCCCCCACTTCATCAACAAACTGTCCCTCTGTTTCACTCCTATGTTCCTTTATTTGCGCCATCGCTTTACTCTTCTCTTCTCTCCTCGTAATTGCTCGCTTGCATTGATCTTTCTCGGTTACTTCTTTCTTCCTTTCCCCCATTCCCATTTCAGCATGCCCTGTCTCTCGTTTATGTTCATCCTTATTCTCCCGTCCTTGCCTGTCAATATCTCTGCTTTGTCTCGTCTTGAACCCATGGCCCTCCTGCTGGTTTTGAGGGATGCGTGTCCGTGTTTCAGGAGAGCTGTTTGATGAACCCAAAGAGGTGCCAGAGTCTGTGGCTGAGCGGTTGCTCCTGTCCTCATCAGCGCTATTGCCAGCGGGTGCCTGAGGAGGTAGCTGGCCCGGGTCCCACTGAACCCCTAACCGGGCCAGGTCTTCCTGGAGGAGAAGCCTGGCCTCAGACACGATCTCATTGGCTGCTTCCTGTTCGGTCAAGGCCCGCCCACCGCTGACCCAGACACACCGCAGACTCCGCCTCTCAGCGGCCTCCACCTCACTCTCATCCACCGCACGTTTAGAGCTAAGGAACAGAAGACAATAAGCCATTAACTTCTCATCTGTGCTCAGTCTCAAAGTCGGTATGATGAGTTACTTCCACAGCAAAATAGTATTGATATTAAAGGTTTAATGACATTCACTTTTACACCACATTCAAAGTCTTTGTCCTGATCCTTCAAAAGTGTACAAAAAGTTTTAAGTGAAAATTCCATTCCAGTGATCCATGGCAGGTGTTTTTCTCTCACATTTCTAAAGCCTTTTCAACTGCAATGAAAAAAGAAATCTTTGCCTGCGGGTGTCGCTGGTGAGGGATTTTGCCTGTCAATCATCGCCTCTGCTCCGCCCCCCCCAAAGGAAAGGATAGGGGAGGGGAGGGGCGAGGAGGAGAGTGGGCGGGATTAATCGACTGTGACCTCACTGTCGAAGGGCCAAGCTCAGATTACTTTTCAGCCTAATTATTCAGAAAACCCCAGACCACAGAAAATCCACTGAATGTTCTAAGTTCAGGTTTTTTGGGTGTAATTGATGTCATAAAACCCCAAATAAAACATTGAAAATAAAAAAAGTGAAAATGAATGTCATGATACCTTTAATACATATTTAGAATTAATTAAGTATTTCTACACTCCAAGAGAGTAAAACCTTGTACCATTTACCACCCATGTACCACTAGGGTAATCGTTTGCTTACAGAAAAGGGAATGGGGTGTTTCGAACTTAGTTGTGGTGCTCATAGTTAATTTCGTTAATGAAAACTGTGATGAAATAGACACATCAACAATCTTTTTTTCCATGAAGATGTGATGTTGAAAAGAAGGAAATTTACACTAGAAAATACAATTGGACTAAACCTCTTCATATTGTTGCCAAAAAAAGACACAAACAAACACAATTGATATTTGGAAATGAAAACAAAAACTTTTTATAATTACTATCATTATTATGTTATTATGAAATTGTGACTATGGTAAATATATAATGAGAAGACAAAGTGGAATGATGAAAAATTGGATACCGACTGCAATTGTCTCCTGGATTCATGGAGTAACATGATTATTTTTGTTACCCTGTGTTAATATTTCTTCTTCTTGCTCTCTCTCCTTCAGATTACACACACACACACACACACACACACACCTCTTAAATGGGACAGCTTTCTTCAGGGCTTTCTCCACCTCAGATACAGTAGCCCTCGCTAGCTCGGCGACCGTGCAGAGACCCTGTGCATATAGAGCCCTGGCTCGCGTTGCATTCAGGAGAGACACCCTGACCAGGTCCACCAGCTCCCTCTGGACTCCAAAGCTCAGCCTGGTCTGGTACTGAGATAAGAGCAGCTCCATGGTGTGCCAGCCCAGACGCTTACAGAACACTGTGACCATGCCTACAGGATGGCAGAGAGTCAGAGTTTAATGGAGGCTTTAGATTTGTCTTATGGCGAACGTAAATTAGTCAGCAGCTGCTGTAGGTAGGGCTGTCACGATTACAAATTTAATTTGACGATTAATTGTCACTCAAATAATTGCGATTAACGATTTGTGTGTTTGGCATTGAACATTGGAAAAAAACATTCTTAATGCCTTTTAGGCTTATTAACCAAAATTTGCACAGGGCAGATATGAAGAATAACTTAATTATTGACATATCTAATCATTTTATAACTGTAAAAATAGCAGAAATAGCTGATCTACAAGCTTACAACGCGTTGTATGCTTGTAGATCAGCTATTTCTGCATTTTTTTATGTATTTGAAAATGTGTGAATTTTTCAACATGGAAACGATAATGCACAAATAATTGCGGTTATCTCAAATAATTGCGATTAGACGAGTATGTAATAATTCTGACAGGCCTAGCTGTAGGTGGCGCAGATTTAAAATAGTCCATGGCAATTTCTACATTTATGTTCCGTCTTGGCTACGGAAACAACAAACATTCCCATTTTGAACACGCAGTACCTGCATACGTTGAGGCAGACTGCTGGAGAGACTGTAACTGCCCACGACTACAGTTGTATTTAGAGGCTACCACACCCAGAGGCTCCTCCTTCACCAGATCCTGGAGCACCAGAGTGGTGAAGAACCTGTGATGAGATGTAGAAAATATGAAAAACTCAATCCACACCAAAAACAATATCTTTTTTTTTAGCCCATTAAAGACCGGGAAAGCCTATACGTTGTTATACCTTTATAACCGGGAAAGCATCAGTGTCATTTTAGATGTTGCTATGTATAATAGAAGATTATGTGAGTGCTTTTTCCGTCTTTATTGATAGTACAGTGGAGAGAGACAGGAAACAGAGAGAAGAGTCCGGGAGTGACATGCAGCAAATCCGCCGCCGGACTCGGGTATCGAACCCGGGACATGCTGTCCGGCATTAAGACCTATGTGGTACGTGCCTTAACCACTTGGCTATCGGCGCCCCCACAATCCACACAAAACAGTGTATGGCTAATGTTGCATTATGAAATTGATGTAGCTTTACCGTTTATGTATAGCCATCTGTCTACGCTGCTTCTCAGTCTTGGCAATAAGTTTGCCGTTGACTGACCGAGCAAGGACGCTTTCTTGGACCCCCACCAGCTCTGCTACTCTCTTCATAGATGACGGCAGCTGTTCCCACAAACAGAAGAACTGGTACCAGTCTATGGTCGTCCACTCAGCATACACTGGGGTGATCTGTGGAGAGTTGGGTCACAGCAATATAAGTATTAGTGTGTGTGCAAACCTATGTCACAGACAGTATAATATACAGGAGAGAGAGCACTCTGTGAGTTTGGAATGGGAAAAACGATAAGGAAAAAAATCATACTTTATTGAATGTTGTTAATCTCATGAATTCAGTGAGGAGAGAGTACCAATGTACTAATAAAAGACGTCTGCGTGTATGTGAATACCAGGTAAAGAATGTGCAGGTCATTTTCCAGTACAAAGCCCTTCATAGCTCGCTGGAGATCTGCAAATATCCCCAGAGCCTCCGGTGGAGCGAGAGAGGAGGAGAGGGTGGCCGCACCCAGGTGGGTAGGACAGTATCGCTCCTCTGGATTTGAGGACATCATAGGAGACATGCATGCAGTGACTTAGAGCATGGATTTAAAATACTTACATAAATAAATACATTTCTGGTACAAGTGCATGCATACATTTGGCATGCGTGTCGGGGGCAGCCACTCGAGACTAAAAATACACATTTATGTGGAAAATATACCAGTGAAAGATTTGTATGTATGCGTGTATAATATAAATACACACACGCACACGCACGCACACACACACACACAAACACACACACAATGAGACAACAACAATAACCAGATGTTCAGGTGGTGACAATACCTTCTCCCTCTTTCAGAATATTGATGAACTCATTCTGCATCAGCCACTCCACAGAGGCCTCGATGGCCCCCTTGTTGGTCCCTGCTTCCAGCTCCTTATTCACAGCACCCCCTGCTGGATGGCTGTCAGATTTCTCGCTGGCAGCCAACAATGTGCATGAAGCATACAGCCTGACATCCTGTGGAGTGCTGGCTACACCTCCAACTATGATCTGTAGATTGTAGTGCATTAGGGCTCAGGAAACGGAAGTAAAGTTCACATACGGTATATACATTACAAACAAGTGGCTATTTCAGGGATGTATCCCACTAATCTGCAACTATCTCTCAAGACAGATTCTGCTAACAGCAGAATCTGTCAGCACCACTGCCCTAAACATGTAGTGTTGTTGTTAGTACACAGAAGCACCCGTGAGGAAGTGGACTATGAAAGGGGAGGAGCCAAACCGAGTTCCTGTTTCTACACAATTTTCTTTTTTACCGAATGGGTTCCCAGATTGATCTGCAACAAACTAAAGAAAAATTACACGAAGCTATGTGTGTGTGTGTGTGTGTGTGTGGGGGGGGGGGGGGGATTCCATCTTCATAGAAAGATGGCCTTCATATACCTCTAGGATGGCACGCAGCATGCTAGTGGTCACGCTGTCTCCTTCCCTTTGCGCCAGGCAGCTGCTGATAGGCTGAAGTGCACCCTGGATGAGTTTAACACCTTTCTGCCGTTCTGCCTCCTTACATACCAGTACACTCTCCCCTGACAGAAGAACAGAGTGTGAAAGGGAAAAAAACTTTAGAAATAATAATAAAATAATATTTCTCCCGGAGGAACTTCAGGCAGGACTGCTGAAAGAACACACACAATTAGGCTTTTCTACCCGGGAACTGAAATTAAAATGGACAAGCAGCCAATGACCTTGTCCTTCCATTTTTCTCATTCTTCTGTCCCGCCTAAAATAGCAGATCTAAAAGCTCACATGTCGCGCTGCGACACGCTTGTAGATCGGTGTGACAATGCGGAACAAAATTATAAATCATACCCATAGTGTCTACTCCCTTTCTCCCTGCACGTCCCGCCATTTGTTTGTATGTGAGAGGGTCCAGGAGGCGTCCGTTGAAGGTGGGGGTTCGAATGATGACCCTGCGGGCTGGAAGATTTACTCCAGAGGAGAGGGTGGAGGTAGCAGCCAAAACTCTGATCATGCCCTGTCGAAAAGCATCCTCCAGCACATCTCGCTCATCAAATGTCAGTCCTACAGAGGCAACACACAACACAAGAACGCTTCATTCGGAGGAAACAAACTATACATTTTGGCACTGAATTCGTTGTGCCTCAATTTTGTGGATGTGTAGCAATGCTCACCTGCATGGTGGAAACCCACCCCCCAGGGCACGGTGCGCTTTAGGATGGGGTCCACCCCGGCCGGAGTGCGTCTCAATTGGGCCATTACATCCACTAGACCATCCTGGTCCAAGCGTACTGCCCGAGGCTCCACTTCACCTTGACGCTCTAAAACAATATTGTCAAAATATGTTTGAGTAAAGTGATTCTATGTCCTGAATGTAGATTAAAGATCGGTTCAAACTGGAATGCATGTTGATAACAGCCATACATACATAAATGTAGCCATCACTCTCAATCATGCAAAACAAACATGTCCTAGGAGCAAACCATATGTTTTGGACAACTTAATCTTCATTCAATATACTATACTGAAAGTGTTGAGGTTGATTTGCTTTAATGTACAGTAGCTTGTCAATCTCCATGAAATAGGCAGGTAACCATAAGAATCCATGTAATTCAATTAGCATCTCCATTTAACAACTGGTTCCTCCGCTAGTCTTATTGCTAAAGAGCCCTTTGAATATTACACAAAAACAACAGGAATTGTTGAACCGTGTACACTTGTGGAATATGTGCTAAAACAATAATAATGTAAAGATCATATCTTCATACAACTACCATTTTGTTTGAGGTTGTAAAATTCTCTAGCGATGCTGTCTGCTAGCTTCTCACACCAGTTCTTGGAGGGGCAGAACAGCAGTACAGAATGGCCATCGTTCACCGTCTCATACGCCAGGCTTACTATGTGGTCATCATCACCCTTTACACAGACAGACACACACACACACACGCCATATGATCACATACCTTTCATGATAAACAAGAGAAACATGGAAATTATGACATATTAACAGTAAAATATAAAATTATTTCTGGATAGTACTGATGTTACCTTAGCTTTGAGTAGAGGTGTGAACCGTCGAACCAGGGAGAGGCTGTTGTCATAGATATTGCTCCCCACCTTGAGAAGCTCCTGCAGGGGGACTGGTCTGTAGTCTGTCTGGAAGAGCTCAGCACCTAGCCAACCGGCCAGGAAGGAGAGGTTGGGTAAAGTGGCACTCATACCCACTATTTGTACGCCTTCAGAGAGGGATCTGTATGAAGACACACACTTTGTTTCTCATTGCATACAGTACATTCAGTGCAAAAAAACGAGTTATGACAGACAGACACACAAACCCTGTGATGTTGCGCTTCTGTGCGATGTAACGGATTTTGGTCAGGAGCAGCTCCAATAGATATCCTCTCCCAGAATCACCAACCATATGTAACTCATCCACCACCACGATGCCTGTTTATATTATAAATCATACCACAAATTCATTGAAATGGTATGCCACAGAAAAATGTATTCTTTATTTAAGGGTTGTATTCATAATATTATTATTATTATGAACACCTCACCGTACATTTACATTATCATATTACTCAACTATTCACTAACAAAATGAATAATACGACACAAAATATTGATTCAAAAATGATTTTGTTGTCTTAGTCATACTTAAGTGTTGTAAAAGTAAGTTCATTGTCAAAGTCAGTAATAGTCCTAAATGTTTTAATCTAAGTATCTTGATTTATGCTTTTTATTTATTTATGCTTTGTTTTAAGTTATTTTTGTAAACAGCTGAAAGAACAAGAAAAAAAACGAAAGAGTTGTAAAAGATATGCACAATGTATTTACAAGTTGCCAAAACTGAAATAAAAACTAAGCTTGAAAAGATGCTTGTGGTTAGCTTAAAAGCTTTTGCTTTAATAACATAAACAGAGTGTTCAACAAAGCTGTGTAATAATGTGCATTAATCAAACATATGCAAGCACTTTACCTAGCAGGTCCATACTGTCCTCTTCTATGAGTCTGTTGACAAGGGAATTGGCCTTTTCTATTGTGCACACAGCCACATCCAGAGCAGTGAACCCTCTCGGAGCTGAGATGCTACCCATGTATCCCTCCACCCGAACACCAGCCTCCTCAAATACACTCTACAGGGACAACCATGTAAATGAGTCACACGTAGATATACACGGACAGAAATGTGCAGTCACACAATCCTACCATGAATCCATCTACCTATCCCTCTTGCCAGCCCTCACCTGAAGGTAGCTCATCTTCTCCTTGGCCACAGAGACAAAAGGTAGAATGAAGAGTGCCTTTCTTTTGGTCTCCAACACGCGCTTCAATATTAGTAGCTCTGATACCAGGGTCTTCCCAGCACTGGTGGGAGCTGACAGTGGAAGAAAGTGAAAGGTAAACAAACAGAACCACGACTCTGTCTGAAGAGATGTTAGTAAAATCCTGTGTTAATTTAACTTGGGAGAGTAAAAGAAATGACCAATTAACACACACTTAAATTAACCCTGAGGAAAAGCATTCCTGTTTCTTACCCGAGTAGACTAGGTTGCCTCCCTGAAGCACTTGTCCAACAGTAAGGCACTGGGCCTGCCATTCAAACATGTGAGTCACTCCGTGTTTCTGGTATCTGTCCAGCACAGGTTTAGGCAAACCCCAACTGGCTAATAACAGTTGTTCAGCATGCTTCACAGGGGCACACAAGGCAACACCTATGGCATAACACAAAAAAACAGACACATGATAACACAAATATGCAGGTGCATGTGTAAACACAAACATAGACAGTAGGCACACACATATACCTGTATGCATATACTATATATCACCAAAGTGAATTAAACAAAGTAAATCCCACCCAAAAGTCCTACTCCTTACTCAGGTACCCAAACGTGTTCACTGATGCAGTTCTGAATTCTGAAATTATCTGGTTTGTTGTTCTTCATACATTTCCAAACTAATTATACTCTTGTTAAACCAAGGTAAAAAGTATTTGCATACACAGATAGACACATATTATGCCTGATTTATACTTAGTTGCGTGAAGGTGTCTCACACCAAAAAATGGCAGCTCACATGTTGCAGTGCAACGTGTTGTAAGCTTTCAGACACAGTGCAACCACCTATAAAACAGGCTTTACCTGGCTGTGGCAAAGAGTCAGCGAGAGTACTGATCTCCAAGCCTGAGGGGGCCGTGAGCACAGACACTGATTGGTCTTTGAAGGACTGCTGGAGCTCTGCCCTCTTCCTTGCCGCTGCCAGCTGTTTGGGGCTGAACATGATGTAATTACTGGAGACATCCAAAACGGAATCAGCATTTGATCTTGGACTGAGACGGGAGTTCTCTTTCTTCGCCTCATGCTTCATTCTGTCAAAAAGAGTGCCAGAGAAGATGTGTTAGCAGCGCGGGTGGACAGAGATATAACATATGCACCTTTAAAAAAATTACTGATGTGTAAGGTGGACGTTATGGCTTGCCCGTGGGAGGCATTTGCTGGCCGACTGCGCTTTATTTCATCATGACATGGCTGGGAATCTGCAACTGACTGACAACTCTCTGGGCCCATCTGAACATCTTTTTCCTCCGATTCCTCACTGAAGAGGAGCCGCTGGGCGAGGTCTTTGCAGTCAGCTCTCCACCCAGGTCTCTCACTCACTCCTCTTTGCCCACACACTTTTGCCACTTCAGGTGGTTGCGTTTCACTCTTTCTCTCAGGACCTGCACCTGGAACAGTGGGCTGCAGGAGTGCTTTGTCTCCAATCTTTGCCGCTCGATTGCTTCTCTTCCTGTCCAGAGGCTTAGGTATAGCAAATGTGGTTGTTGGTGCTGGTACTTCCTGCATGTGTGCGGTTGTTGGAGACTCTTTGTCAACCGCAGCCTTGATAGGGTCCAATGCTTCCAGCACCTGGAGCATCTCCTCATCAAGAGCCAAAGAGGATTCACTCAGAGAAAACACACGCCCTGCACCCTAAACAGAAACACAGATACGTTAAAAAAAACAAACAAACAGCTATCTGGGATCTGTGTGTGGCGGCATGCCTGTATTGTGTGTGTGTGAAGGAGACAAAAACAAACTCACCATGTTAGTGTTTACAGGTTCTGATATGTTTGTTGTGTCTATCAGAAGCCTAGTCCTCTTAGATATACTTTGTCTGGCTGATTCCGATGGTCCATCGTCGGCTTGTATGCTTTACTCAAAAGGAAGAAAAGTACTGTATGAGCTCTGTGAAGCTGGACAATCTGATGATAGCCAGTGGTGTAAAGTAACTAAGTAAATTTACTCAAGTACTGTACTTAAGTACAGTTTTGAGGTATTTTTTACTTTACTTGAGTATTTACAATTTTCTGGATTTTTACTTCTACTCCACTACATCTCAGAGGCAAATATTGTACTTCTACTCCACTACAATTATTTGAAAACGTTATACTTTGTAGATTTAGAATATTATTACTAAACATACATTAACCACATTCAGCTGCTATTTTCAAAATATTTTGTATACATTTTATGCAATTGAAAACTTGTGAAATGGGACATTCTGCATAATGAGTACTTTCTACTTTTGGTACTTTAAGTACATTTTGATACCAATACTTTTGTACTTTTACTCAAGTCGATTTTGAATTCCGGACTTTTACTTGTGACAGAGTATTTCTACATTGCAGTATTGATACTTTTACTTAAGTAAAAAATGTGAATACTTTTTCCACCACTGCTTAAAAGAAAGATCAACACTGAGCTGAGCTAACGTTTTTACGAGGATGAGTCTAAACTCAGCCTACCTCTTTTTCTTGATGATCGGGTGCAGTCCCATGTAGCATTTCTTTTTCGGTGGAGGACCCGATGTGGTCATGATGATCAAAATCTATTCTATTGAACGTATTACTAGTATTTAGAGTATTTAGACTAGTAATACGTCCAGTAGAATGTCGTCATTATTACGAGCATTACGAGCGGAATCAAAAAGACCGCTGCGCTCACTGGTGTTTCACCAAAACAGTTCGTAGTAGCAACACATACTAAACTGCGAAGGTTCCACTACAGCTTCAAACTGACTTCAAAGCGAGACGTCGCGACAGTCATAGATATATATAAAGGCTAGATGGCTCAAGGGGACGGCGCAAGCGTAGCTCAACCGCGGCCATCTTGAAACAGTCATTCATAACATTATGTCTATGGTGCATATACTTTGAAATAACCATAGCGTGCTCAATTTTCATCCGATTTTCAAACGGTTTGGTGTGTTGTAAACACCAAAGATGTAGTTATGATACTGCATACTTATAATTATAATCATGTTATTTATTTTTTATTTTATTTTATAATTTTATAATTTTATTACATCTTTGGTGTTTACAAAACACCAAACCGTTTGAAAATCGGATGAAAATTGAGCACGCTATGGTTATTTTAAAGTATATGCACCATAGACATAATGTTATGAATGACTGTTTCAAGATGGCCGCCATGTGGCAACGTCGTACTCCATTGGCCAGCAGCGCGGGTGAGTCATCTAGCCTTTTATATATCTATGGCGACAGTCGTGTTTTTTTAAAAAAAACGTATTTATTGTTTATGATTAGTCCAACTGTTATAGAAACACATTACAATATAAACATTCTAAATAGGCCCAAGGTTTATTTCGTGTAGCAGTGTTTGTGAATATCTAGCCCTGAAATATGACTGTCATATATTGACAGTTAATCAGTCATGGATGAACTTCAACCTGGTGTTTGCAGTTTCTCTAATATTAGTCAATACATCAACATAAACGTTCAAATTTCAAATATAAAGGGTTTACCCTATGACCACGGATGTTATAATTTTGTACGGGTCCTCAAAAGTACCCATATCTTTTGTATTGTTCAATAAAAAGTATTTTAATCTGATTGGTGGCCATTTTCTCCGTATTTTTGCCATATGCTTTCAACTGCGTGACCCTATTGGTTGGGAGGTGTATTGCACTCTGATACATTATAACTCTATGAAAAATAGCCACCAATCGGATTAAAGTGCTTTTTATTGAAGAATACTGAAAATACGGGTACTTCTAAGGGGCCGTACATAATTTTAATAATTGTGGTCATAGGGTGAGCGCTTTAAATTTGAACATTTATGTAGATGTACGGGCTACAAAGAGAGAAAGTGCAAACACCAGGACCAGGTTGAAGTTCATCCATGACGGTCGTGACAGACGACCGTCGTGACTCGTGTATCCATGGCCATGGGGCTAGTGAATACTGAATATCAGTCTGTAAGGAAATAAAATTGGACCCAGTTGTTCCCAGGCAACACAATTGCACAGTATATCTACAATAATAATAATAGTATATTATTATTATTATTATTATTATTATTACTATAGAGCGTCGCAGTTCGCAGTTCCCGCCCACTTTTTTGGGTGCCGGAAGAAAAAACTCAATGCATTTTTCCATTGACATTTCCAAAAATATTTATATCTATTAATTTAAGCCTCGAATCAAGCCATCATGAGAGGACATGAATCATGACCATAAAACGTTTTTTTCTGTGATTTTTTTGTATTTTATATTTAATTATATGATATACTATATTTAATAAATACCCTTTGTTTTGCCGTTTTCAAAAAAAAAAATCACAGAAAAAAACGTTTTATGGTCATGATTCATGTCCTCTCATGATGGCTTGATTCGAGGCTTAAATTAATAGATATAAATATTTTTGGAAATGTCAATGGAAAAATGCATTGAGTTTTTTCTTCCGGCACCCAAAAAAGTGGGCGGGAACTGCGAACTGCGACGCTCTATAGGGTGGGGGTGGGGGGCGGGTATGTGGGCGGAGTTAGAGGCGGGGCCCTGGCGTAAGGGCGTGAGCCAGCGCCTTGTGGGCGCGGCCGTTGCTGCGACGTTGCGGAGGCTTCAAGATGGCGGAAGCCCTGACAACTCAGGAGGAGCTGGTAAGAAGGCTCGTTCTAACATACTTATTACCGTGCCTTGTTCTCGACATAATGTTTTTAATGTGTGCATTTCCAACGTCCGTTACCTCTTTGTGTGATTAAAGTTGTATATGTACACATATTTATATCAGTATTATGGTGTGGTGGTTGTTCAGGTGTGTGTGTGTGTGGGGGGGGAAGGGGGTGTTGGGGGGGGGTACAGCCTAGTAAACAGTTGTGGCCCTCCAGCACCCTGAACCCCATGTATGTATGACTGACTGACAGCAGTTAGCAGAGCAGTGGTGAAAAGTAACTAAGTACATCTACTCAAGTACTGTACATACTTAAGTACAATTTTGATTTTTTTTTACTTTAATGGAGTATTTCCAATTTTCAGCACTTTTACTTCTACTCCAGTACATCCCAGAGGCAAATATTGTACTTTTTTACTCCAATATAATTATTTGAAAACTTAAGTTACTAGTTGCTTTGTACATTTTTTGTATTATTACAAAACATACATTAACCACTTCAGACCTACATACATACATGTTGGCCATTTGAAAATAGCAGATCTACAAGCTCACACATTGTGAGCTTGTAGATCTGCTATTCAAAAGAGTTTTATACATTTGAAAACTTGTGAAATCATGGGCCATTCTGCATAATGAGCACTTTCTGCTTTTGGTACTTTAAAAGTACATTTTGATACCAATACGTTTGTACTTTTACTCAAGTAAATGTTTGAATCCCGGACTTTTACTTGTAATAACAGGATATTTATACATTGCCGTATTGATACTTTTACTTAAGTAAAAAATGAGAGTACTTGTTCCACCACTGGTTAGCAAAGAGGTGGGCTTTTAGCATGATGGCGTTTGCTAATAGCGGCTACAATGCCATCCAGTAACGTTAGGCATTGTACCGGGTTGTACTGGGTACATAATAACCAGCGTATGCAAAAAAAATATTGTAATCTATTTAGAGAGTCGTGTTTAATACACGTTGCATCCAGTTAACTGCCGTTACCCAAGGTTAGGTGACTGACTGTGGAAAGTAACGTTACACACACTGACGTTAGGCTAACTAGCTACCACATGTAACCTAGCTATCAGCTAACACTGGTTAGCCATTGTTGGCTTGAGTGAGTAGCTAACAGTGTTGCCATGTCCGCGGATTATAAGCGACTTTGGGCTTGTTTTTCTGGTAATTTGCTTGTAAATATAATAGTTGCGTTTTTTTGGGGCATGTTTCTAAAGTGTAGTTGCTTATTTGGGGCTTGTTTCCTAATGTCGTTTAAACCAGAGGTTCTCAGACATTTTCATGTCGAGGACCCCCAGATTAATATGTATTTGTCTACCGACCCCCCATCTAAAAATATGTTGTGCCAGGGACCCCCTTACAAAAGATTTGCGTTGTTAAAATGTTCCAAAATGTTCCAAATCCCCTCCCCTTTCCCCCCAAGATCTTATTTGAAAAATAGATCTACAAGCTCACAACTACAACTGTGAGCTTGTAGATTGGCTATTTTCAAATAGCCGAATATGTTTAAAGTGCTCATATGGTCGCTTCTTTTGGGGCTTGTTTTCCTAGACCTGGTTGCTTGTTTCTCTCACAGAATCCGGCAACACTGGTAGCTCTGTCTGGCTGTGGAGTTGTTACTATACTGTTATTACATTGTGTTGTGAATGTCGTTAACTTTCATGTATAAACGATCGACCAAGGAGTATTTTATTAAAGATGGGACGTAGTTAGAATGACAGTGTAAGATGGAATGCAGTTGGGTTTACTCTCATAACAATGGTGCTAGCGTTCAGAGTCAGTTAGCAGCAATATCCTGGCTATCAAATTTACGGCAGACAGTTCACAGAACTGGACCCCCAGTTCCTAGCATTGTTGTTGTCATGACTCTCCAGTAAAAGGGATGGGCCTGACATTGATAGCAAACACTGAAAGTCATGCACAGCTTTTGATGACACCTTCATTATTTCCTTGATGTAATGATGTAGTCATTCACCAGGAATAATCACAGCTAACTCAATTAGGCTAGTTGGCCGGATGAGATTTGGTCACATCACAGGTTTACAGAAGTAAAAAAGTGTGAAATTCGTTTTCGTGCATAGTTCCCAATCCCATCATGTTGCTATTTCCATAGAAAAAAAGAAAGGGAAGGGGGGGGGGGGGAGATCATTCAAAGAAAACAAACAAATTATCTACAATAGTACCTGAGATGAGATATAAGGTGCGTGAGCATAGCAGCAGATGTATACTGTGCATGATACTTATGAACGTTAGTTAAGGTGCTAGAAAAACACACCCAAAAAAGTGGTGTTTTCCTGTTAGATTGTTTTCTCGATAGTTGCATTTGTCGTCTCACATTCGATTAGATTGCCTTTATTGTCCACAAGTGAAATCTTGTTTTGCTTTGTTCTTATCACATCAATCAGCTCAGCAGTCAGCACACAGCCATACAACAGCAAGCATAAAACAAGACAAGACCCTTTTCCAAGCAGTGGTTACCAAGTAACTGACTTCCAGAAAAGTTCTATTCATATCTCTCCCCACGTAATTTAGTTTGAAGCTGAAATTGGAGACCGTATGCATGGTCATCAATGGCCAGCAACAAAGCTTGAAAATTAACCATGTACACATGTCATACATGAATTGTTCACTGGGTCTACTTACAGTATGTGTTGAATACAGTGATTTGCTCATAAACCTTATCCAACCCTATGCATTGACAATATCCTTGCCTGAAATGGTTGAACGTTAATACCCGTCTGTTGCATCGATTACCTATCTGCCAGAAGTGAAACATAACATACATATTTGACACAAGTAATGTACATCTTACATTACATGTGTCAAATATGTCGGGTCATAATTTCCATCGGGATACACTTAACACATTTATTTACACATCTACATGCCCAAGTTAGATAATGTTTTGGATTATGGTCGCTATTGCTTACTGCTGCCTATTACTATGACTATGGCCTGTTAACAGCCTTATCTCACTGTATTCCAACCTTGGCTAGGAGAGGACTACCAAGCTGACATCTATGTAGTCTTCCAATTAACGCAATTATCCTCCCCATCTCCTGTCTCTCATTGCCCTGCTCTCTTATCTCACATTGATGCACCTCCTTTTGTCTTCTCTCTCATTCTGCCTTTTCCTCTCCCTGCAAATCCCTTCTTCTGACAACTTTTCTTTTGCTTTGCTCTTTTATTATTTATATATATATATATATCCCTCATCTCTATTCTCCACCTTATGCTTCCTCATCTGTCCCTTACAGGCAGTGGAGGAGTTCCTGAGTAAGGTGCGTAGTAGAGAGCAGCCCCACAGTGCTGCTCTCGTCTCCCAACCCACAGCTGTCAAGTTCCTCATGGCCCGCAAGTTTGACGTCAAGAGGGCCATCGAACTTTTCGAGGCATACAAGGTATGGCACCGACCAGACCTGTGATGGGTGACGGCACTCAAAGCCAAAGTGCACGCTTCTTTTCCATTATCGAGTGACTTGTACCGTGTGAATTATTTTGCTGTTTTGCTTAATGGCACTCAGAGTTCAGTATTAGTTCCCAGAGTGACGGTAAGGATTTTTATTAAAATCTCTGGAATTGGGCGACCCGATAGTCAAGTGGTTAGAGCGCATACCACATGGGCTCTAATGCCTGACAGCAAGTCTACGGTTCGATTCCTGGTCAGTCGGACCATTTGCTGCATACTCACCTACTCTCTCTCTGTGTTTCCTGTCAATGTTGCTGTTATTTTCTATTAGAATTTTATTTTGACTTCACGCAATGCTCTTATTTTGTTGTCTGTCGACCAAAAAAGCAAGCGTTTAATCTAACTTTACGAATGTGCTAAGCTTTGCTCAGAAAATCACTTATTGTACGTTGTACGAACGTCAGTACTGCTGCTTTGAATCTGGCATAAAGAACCGATGTAAGCTGTAAAGCTTTATATAAATAATGCTTTATAAGCTGCTTCCTGCTTTAAAACATTTTCACATATCATCATCTAGTAATTCATTTTCAATGAAAGGTGAGCAAGCATTGGTCCTGTGAAACTGTCGCGGTCGTATCTCATGCAAATGCGCATGCCAAAGTTAAATAGTCAAATTGTTTACTCCGTGACAAGCAAGTAAAGAAGGGCTGAATAAGCTGAATGTGAAACAAGCTAGTAAACACTCAGAGTGTGAACGGATGTCTGTTATTGGCCGGCTTTAGCTGTGTGTGAGTTTAGCACACAGTGACACTAATATCTTGCATTTTCATTTGTAGATAACGTTATGATAATGGTGGAGGGGGGATATCGGTTCATTATGAGACTGACAGGATATTTCATTAGTTCTAGTTCAGTTCAGTTCAGTTAATGAGAAACACTGTATCTTCTAGAATTATATGTGCACCTGCAGCAAAAGGGCTGTAAGCAGGATGGTAAATTAACATTGGATACATAGTAGTACATGGTGTCACGTGCCAGTGATTCTGTAAAACTTATCGGCACCTGTGATAATTGTATTTTTTCTATTTTTTTTTTTTTTTTTGTCAGTATTTGCTTTATTTGGTAGTAAAGATATAGAAACCTGTTGGGGAAGAACATTAAACACAGGTCTCCAGCCACAATCAAACCAGGAGTGTTGAGATTATATTGTCACAGTACTATCTGATCAGCTCCCATAAATAGCTACAAACACCATGCGTAAAATAACCTTGAAAATGTGAATAATAGCTTTGATTGGCCAACTGTTAGTTAGACAGAGAAATTTCTGCATGTCAGCTAGAGGTGTGGTAATTCAAAAATCAATTCTAAGATGCATCGTGATGTGGACGTGGTCCAATTACGTCATAAAGTATACCCAGTATTTTCAAAGCAGACAATCTGGGCACATTTCTCAGTCAAATCATCTGTGACTTTAACAAAGCAGCAAGCAAAAAATAAGTGTTAAAGTGAGAAGTGGTAAGTTTGGAGAGCCGCCGAGTGCTCGAGTGGATCATTAACAAGTCAAATAACAAAACCATATCTATGTACTTTCACTGCTGGTGAATAACTAAAAAAAGAGTAGTTGGAGTGTTTTTGGGATTACCAACACTTGCATAGACTTATATTTGTTTCAGTGTAGAGGATGACATGAATTCGGATGAAACATTAATTTTGTAGTATTGACTGACATTGTGTCTCTGCTACATCTGTGTTAAACTGTCTGCTCTTTTAGGTTTTGAGCACTGTAAGGTGAATGCCTACAGAGTGACACAGCCAGGCAGGTTTAACTGCAGGCTAAATCATTATTTCCTGTTGCTGTCATTTCTCAAATCAGAACACACGAATCAAAGAGGGCATCTTCAACATTAACCCTGATGAGGAGCCTCTGCGATCGGAGCTATTGAGTGGCAAATTCACAGTCCTGGTGAGTGTTGCAGTTAATCATAGGATTGAAAATTAATATTGTGTACCGTGCTTGCTTTGTAATTCATCTGTTTGTTTGTTTTTGTATAAAACTTTTGGTGAGACTAGCCACCTTTCCTTTATAGACTAGACACAAGTCTAGTTTGAGGGCACTAAGCGTTAGTGATTAATAGCAGCACAATTGATGTGTTCACAAGTTTCAGACACAGCAGTGGAATCAGTACAGCTGGCGTTAAAGGACTAAAAAGTCGGCCCTAATGAAAAGGGGACAGCCCATCACAAGAACATGGCTTTTATTACATTTTCACCAACTTGGTCTGTGTGTCCTATTCAGTCTGTGTGGTTCCTCCAAATAAAGCGGAAGAGGGATGTGATATTTTTTGCTGGTTAGATGGCTGTCATGGGTGCTAATGTTTTAGTCAAATTTGAAACATTGTCAGCTTCATATTGCAATTATCACACCCACATCCACATTGATGATTGAGGCTGACAGTAAGTGGGGATTTAGGCTGACGATTCTTTCAAATCTCTCTGCTGACAGGATATTTTATTAGTGCCTGACTGTGTGGAACTCAGGGAAAAAAAGAGCTTAGTAGTTGTCTGAATGTGCCTTAATGTGTTTACCATCCTCAAACTAGACACCTTAATGTGTAAGTGCATCAGAAAAAAAGTGGTGTGTTTCCTTGTATTTTGTTCTGTGTTGAGATTATTATGTATGCTTATGGTCTTGACGTTTTGATGCATATTCCAGAATCACATTTAGTAAATTGCACATTGGAGGAATTTGCCTTGGCACAGTAATGTAATATTGTGTGTCTTTCCAGCCTGGCCGTGATGCAAAAGGTGCAGCTTTAGCTCTCTTCACTGCTCATCTCCATCGGCCAGACATCACTACCCATAAGGCGGTGCTACAAGCCATCATCTACCAGCTGGACAAAGCCATAGAGTGGTAATGCATCCTTCACATGCACCTTTTTCCTCTTTCCCTTGTTCTCTTGTATTTTATATCTTCCCCGGTCTCTCTTAGAAACATTTTCATGGAACATTTTGTCCTGTTTGTTTGCTATATGAGAATTTTAATTATTTACTTTTGACTGTACGCCCGCTTGCTTGGTATTCTGAATTAGGGCGTGAATGTAACCTTCTACTTTGAAATCGGATGTTACTGTTGATGCAGTTTCTCAAAAATCTAGTTGGACAGCTAAAATGTCCTCTTTCCTGCAGTGCTCATATCCCAAATGTGTTTCCATTAACGTCGGTCTGATTTTCATAGAGATTGTCACAAATGTTGTTTTAGTGCCAGGGCAAACAAAGTTTAAGAACCCTGGGTAAGAATGATTGCTTCATCTTTTTCTACCACCCTTCCTCCTTTTGGATAACTCTGTCTCTTTTTATCTCCAACAGTGTGCAAACTCAAAAAGACGGCCTCATATTTATCTACGACATGACCAACTCCAGCTATGGAAACTTCGACTATGAGCTCTGTGTTAAGATCCTCAACCTGCTCAAGGTGCATTTAACAAAACCCCTCTCCTGTTCTACTCTTATAGCTTTGTTCGGATGGGATTAGTTTCTACAGGGAAGGTTTGGTAATGTTGTGTATTACAGACATACCCAGTGATATTACACAGGCCTCATCTGTGTTTTTCACGCACCACATCTGTGAAAATTACAGAGCAATTTCCCTACTGTTTTTCATCAACCTCAGGGTTCCACATCGAAATTAAACATTTATTTTCACAAATACACTGCTATCAGGTACTGGAGGATGCTATTCCTTTTCCCCATTTATTTAATTTGAAAGTCTAGAGTGCTATTATAAACGGTCTGCTGAATTAATATTATGGACATGCAAAAATCCATAGCGCAGCACTCAACCCCTCTCGCCACACAACTTAGACTGATACCAAGGAAACCACGTATTTGATCTTGTGTGTGTCTAGATTGAGTCCGCTGTTAATGTGGAAACATCACCACTACTAGAACTGGTGACCATAGTATTTCAGTTTTACTAACAGCTATCGAATCCACTGAAAACCCTGTTTAAGAACTAGATTGAATCAGCCGAAAAAGGCCTTTTATCTGGCTGTATTGACAAAGGACTTTAATGGTTGAATCAGACCATTGTGCCCTACCAAAGAGAGGGTATTGTTGGGTCATGTCACAGCTCGAACTCCTCCCCTTTTTGTGTTGTGTATACATATTTTGTGCCAAGATGGTTCGGGAGACTCAATCATCTTGCATGCTGGAAGCATGGTGTTTCTCTAGGGATCCCTATTAAATTGAATGGATGTCTCATCACGTCTTGTTCTCACACTTTTTATTTTAATTTTAAGATGTAAGTACGTCATAAACTTAGTTGAGTGGATTCCCAAGGGCTCTATCTAGGCCCCCTTCTGTTTTCTCTATACTAAAATATCTTTGCCAAAAATAGCCAATCATGAGCTTGTAGATCTGCTATTTTTGACGAATGTTCACACCAGAATAGGAATGATGGGGTTCAAGCAGGTGGACATGCACACATTAAATATGGGTGTCATTCTCCTGGGTCAGTGACTCGTATCTCTGTTTTTCATCAGGGAGCATTCCCAGCTCGTCTAAAATGTGTCTTCATCGTGTCATCACCTCTCTGGTTCCGAGCACCTTTTGCTGTTCTTCGCCTCTTTGTCCGTGAGAAGCTGAGAGAAAGGGTACGTGCGTCTCTGAAGTCATGTATGCACACGTTTTTCAAAGTGAAAGTGGTTAAGTGTGTGTTTTATAAATATAAATTTTAAAGTATTAGCAAGAGCTTGTGACTAAATAATAACTACATTGAATCCATTGGAACACAGGTTCTCTTTTCCATTTCCTGAAAAGTAACGGTTTAGGACATACAGGTTTCATATAGGTTTCCACCCGACAGACGATATCTGAGTACTTGCTGTACATTACATGTTCTGTTATTCAGTGCAGCCACTAGATGGCCATGTCAGCCTTTAAATGCTATTTTGCACTGCTACACTGACCTGTCACTCACTTTATGTACTGTATATCTTCTGACTACATGCTTTCTCATACATTTATGTACATTTGTTTTGCATTATTTTATATGGTGCAAAAGAAACTGCAGACTACTGTCATTTGATGTATATTTGATATTTGGCTAAATAGACTATTATATGTGATCAAGCTAATGGCACAGTACCAGTTATTGTGCCTTTTACATTTACCGTCAGAATGTTTTCCTTTTTTTCATTGTTATTCTTATTCTTTATTTAATGTAAACTGGATTTCATAGGAAGCTTGCAGAAAATGATTTCACCCACTCCTTTATACCTGGTGTAAACTTGAAGTTATAAGTTATGAAATATCTGGATATTATTTCTTGTTTATTTTTTTCTTATTTCTTAGGTGTGTACTGTGAAAGCCCACGAGTTGGCCAATCACATCCCGGTCTCCTCTCTCCCCGAGCACCTAGGTGGGACGTCCCAGTACAGCCACGTGGCCTGGATCCAGTCCTGTGTTAACACGCACCCTGCCTCAGGTGACACGCAAGTACACGACACGCACGACTGCGTGGGCAGCCTGCTGCGCTCCTACAGCCTGGAGTGCAGCAACACTAGCGCGGGCGCTACACTGTCCCACACGCATATCAATACAACGTTGACATCGGAGCTAGCCGTGGCTAATTCCAACTGCTATAATGATAGCAATGCTAACCCACACAACCACTGTGGTGGAGTGGAGGGTAGGACTCGAGCCCAAGGCCAGAACCAGCACAGCCCGCATTCGGCTCCCAACAGGCCGCAGGGGAACCACCAACACTGGAACGGCTCGGCAGTGAGCGGAGCCAACGTGGCTGTCGGCGGCACCGGTCCCAACGCTAATGTGAACGGCCGCGGCCACCAGCCCCCTCCCCAGTCGGACACCCCCCCTGACACCCCGCAGCACCAGAAAGTCGATGGGGACGCACCCGACGACGAGGCGGCGGACACTGCCACCCACAGCCCACAGAATGAGAGCCCGGCAGAGGACGAGGAAGACGAGGAGCTTGAAGAGGAAGAAGGGATCCCCCCTCTGCCCCAGAAAGCTCTGCCGCGGCCCCCCCATCCGCCGTCGTCCCAGTCCCCACCCCTGTCGTCGTCGTGGGGTCCCGAGGACGAGGACACCTGCATGGAGGCGTCTGTTCATATGCCCGAGCCAGGAGGGATGACCGTGCAGGAGTTGGTGGAGCATGTGAAGAGACAGAAGAAGAAGGGCATCTACCAGGAGTATGAGGAGATCCGCAAGGAGCCACCAGCGGGAACCTTTGACTACTCCAAGTAAGAGATGATACTTAGCCTGATGCTCTCTTTGTCTTGTAAGGCAGAAAAACATGAGTTGCCCAAACTTGAAATCTGTTATCTGAAAGTGTGTCTATGTGTGTTTTAATACTCTTTTACAGGAAGCTGTCCAATCAGATTAAGAACCGGTACAGCGATGTCCTTTGTCTAGACCAGTCGCGAGTGCGACTCTGCCAGCTCTGTGATGACGACGACGAGGTAATAATTCAGATCTGACTCTTGCAAAAATTCAAGCTCTTGTTAATACTTTTCATTGATTAAATATTCACAAACCCCACAGATAAACGTAACTACGATAAATCGCGCTGTTAGGTTGTAGATCAGCTGTTTTCTCTACTTTTGCGTGACACTCTTGTACGATAAAGTAGGGTACGTTGAAATATGGAGATACAAGGTTTCTGCCCAACAGCGATTAAATCTTCTTAATGTTTCTCTATGCATTTCACTGGGAAATTCGAATTATTGATCAAAATTCCCTAAAACTATTACCTATTCAGACTTAAAATGGTTGGAGACAGATTTTTGCTCATTTTAACCATAGCTTGTCACTTGTCTTAAAATTCTGATCCATTTTAAAAACCAGTAATCAATGTGTATAAAGGTATTTTGGTTGAAAGTTTTTTGTTAAAATGTTAAAGGTAGGGTAAGTGATATTTTTGGGTTAAAACAAAAAGTGTTTTGTTAAAAGGTTAAAGGACTATTTTCTGATAGTAATCATTGCTATAGAGTGTTTGTTCAGTAACAGGTATCTTCCTTGTCTCTCCAGCTCTTCAATAAACAGAAAATACATTCTCTAGTGGGTTGCAAAATTTCAGCCATCAGTACCCATTTATCAGCTTTTTTTTCTTCTTTTTTCAAACGCGTCAATGGCACTGTGGACCGAGTACCAATTGACTCCAAAACGCGTCCATGGCAGTAAGAGTTAATAAAGAGTTGGGGAGACATGGAGACTCCTGTACTGAACAAACACTATAGCAATGAGTACTATCAGAATATAAAGCTATTTAACACTTATTTTAACCAAAGAAAATCACTTACCCTACCCTTTAAAGCTCTTTATTCTATTAGTAATCACTGCTGTAGAGAACTTGTTCAGTAACAGGGGTCTCCCCATCTCTCCAGTAAAGCTCTTCACGGGTCCTCCGATTCTGAAAAATACGCGACAGGACCCGAGACCCCTACAGGTCCGGATCCATCTTTTACCATAATCACTCGGACCCGGGTGGGTTCCGGTCCACTTCTATTATCTCGGACCTCGGTTCTGTTTATCATTATGTCTAATACCCGAGAAGACCCGTGCTCCACGCTGATCGGTAGAGAAAAGCATGAAGTGCTACGATGATCACAGTGACCTGGGATCAGAATACTGCAGTGCAATATGCGGGGGGAAAAAGTTGAGCTGCGCGTCCCCAAACCAGTCGGGTCCATTAGGGTTCGTGTTCGTCAATCATTTTTTTGGGGACCTGTGAACAGCTCTACTCTCCAGCTTTTTAGTAAACACTACATTTTCAGGTTGGTTATACATTTCATCCAATCAAGAGAGAGAACTCCACAAAGATGATTTATGAGCATGTTTTCCAGTTCCAATTTTGTCTGCTAATTTGTTTACACTTTTCCAATTTCACTTGTTTATCCTGTTTCCTGTATGAGTTCTCTCTCCTGATTGGATAAATTGGTCTCCTACTAAAGAGCTGGAGACATGGGGAGACTCCTGTTACTGAACAAACACTCTATAGCAATTATTGCTATCAGAATATAGGGTTATTTAACCTTTATCTTAACAAAATAATCACTTGCACCATCTTAAAAAGGGCAGCTTTGGTGATGTTTTACATGAGTCCTATCATTCTATCGTGAGGAGAATGAAGATCTGCTAACACTTGCTCATGGTGCTATGTAAAACAGCAAGTTTCGACGAGTCACGTAGGCTGACAGGGATTTTCCAGCGACGTGAGAGTGCAGCACACAGAACAAATTGGATAGTGATATGTCAGTTTATGTCCTTCTCACAAAAGAACGATAGGATTCAAGTAACAGATCGGCAAAGTTCCCCTTTAAAACAAACTACAGTTAATCACATCAGCCCTAGTGTCCATATTTTGGGCATGTAGGTGAAAATGTAAAAACAAAATTGTGACAATCTACAAACTCGCAACACAGCGCACATGACGCATTGTGAGCTTGTAGGTGGCTATTTTCACTTTTCTTTAAATATGACCATAAGAAAGTGCTTAAGCGGTCACTTTTTTATATTGTTGTGTGCACAACTCAGTACTCCTATAGAGGGCAGTAGAACATCACATCAAACGGTCAGCAATTCACTTCCTTTGTGCTGTGTTCTCTTCAGACACCAGACTACATCAATGCCAGTTTCATGGACGGGTACAAGAGAAGCAACGCCTACATTGCTACTCAAGGTAAGCTGCTGTTAACAGGCTTACTGGCTGTTTTCCCTGCAATCGATCTTCTAAAATGTCTGTTACTTCTAGGTTGTCAGTCTCTGATCCATGTTGTGGGAACTATGTTGGTGACTCTGTTACCCTGGTCAGACGGTGTCTTTGTATTCCTCAGGTCCTTTGCCAAAGACCTTTGGTGACTTCTGGCGCATGGTGTGGGAGCAGATGGTACTGATTATAGTCATGACCACCAGGTGAACCTTCGCCGTCATCTGATTTCTGGGAAAATTATCTTGTGCGATGGGAGATGCCAAGAGTCACATGTGCACACAAGTTGTGAGGGTTGAATGATGTCAGATGCATGGTGCCTGACGGAGCAGGTGAAGAGTTGAGCTAACTCTTGTGTGCTTCCCAGGGTGGTAGAGCGCGGCCGTGTAAAGTGTGGTCAATACTGGCCCCTGGAGGAGGGCAGGACGGAGCAGCACGGATACTTCCTTATCAGGAGCACCCACATCAAGGTGTTCCAGGACTTCAAGCTCTCCCATCTTGAACTTTACAACGCACAGGTAAGACGTGCCCTGGGACTAGGGGTGCAACATTTGCAAAAAGGACCACAATGGAAAAATCTGTTCTCAAGCTTTAGTTTTATCCTTTCGACAGATATGTACAAATGATATGGTCATGTCTATGCACTTGTCAATAAAGACATCAATCAATCAGAAATATTTTTATGCACCACTGTTGAACGATAGTTAAAATAGTGGTTAATCAGACTAATCAATTGAATTTAGACAATTATGAAAAATCCGTTAGGATTTTTTTGCATCGATTGAGTATCACAAAAACGTGCTTCTCGATTATTTGATTAATTTAAAAAGTAATTGATAGAATATTCGTTAATCGGTAGTTGCAGCCCTATCTGGGACTACAAAAGTCCATGAAATCCTTGAAAGTGTGTTCCTCTTTGGTACGTCTCCTCTCCCATTACTGATAATTCACATAATGGTATAAAGTTCTATTAGTGGAAACGTGCCAACATGAAAGGCAAAAAATATTTTCAACATGTCTTTACTGTCAAGCCAAAATTGCTAAAAAACACTTGAACCCTATATACTTTGCTGACCGGGGTTCCCCAGGGGTATGTTCTCTCACATTGTGAGCTTGTTTATTTTCACAGAATGTTCACCTATTATGACATGCCCAGAATAGGGACGCTGATTGATTAGCCTTAACTGTGATGTGTTGGTCATGTTCAGAGAAACAACTCCACTCGTGTTCATGTGTTTCTTATCTCTCTCTCTCAGACTGGCGAGAGGCGTGAGGTGTCCCACTACCTCTATGTTGGCTGGCCAGACTTTGGCGTTCCCAAGTGTGCGTCTGCCATGTTAGATTTCCGTGAGCATGTGCTCCAGAGGCAGGAGGCAGCAGTCAGGAGCCTGGGCCCCAGTTGGACGGGGTCTCCATCGGGGCCCCCTGTGGTGGTGCATTGCAGTGCAGGCATTGGCCGCACAGGTAAACATGAACAGTATTTGTACCACTATATCATCCACAAAATCACATGTAGTGCATGAAGTATCTGATATCATCTTGATTACATTGCATGGAAACCTTTGAATGTTAATGTTATGAGGTGGACTGAATTTATTTGGTTTATTTTGGAGTGAAATTAATTGAAGAAAAAGTGTTGGTGTGTGCGGATGATTGTAAGTGTGACCTCACTCTTCTTCCTCCATTTTGTCCTCTCCCTCCATCCCTCACTGCCCTCCTCTGTAGGTACTTTCTGTACACTGGACATCTGCCTGTCACGGCTAGAGGACATTGGCACGGTGGATGTGCGTCAGACAGTGCGGCGGATGCGTACACAGAGGGCCTTTAGCATCCAGACCTGGGATCAGTACTACTTCTGCTACACGGCAGTTATCGAGTACGCCCAGCGCCATGGCAAACTGAGCCCCGTGCAGTGGTCGGACTCGGACCTAGAGACCGACAGCGAGTGAGCAAAGGGGCTGGGGGAACGGTGAGATGGCTGAAATGACCTACCATAGTGGGAAAAGGTGCATGGTGAGGAGAGAGAGAGAGAGAGAGGGAGAGAGATGACTCTCCAGGGTAAGAAGGAAGAGATGGAGGAGGTAGACTTTGCTTTGGCCTTTGATGCAGTGAGGCAGGTTCTCAGAAGGCTCTTCATCTGGTTGAACTGACAGGTGCGTGGACAGAGGGAGGGGTGATGAGCAGAAGGAGAAAAAAAAACTAAACTACAGGGAGCGGAGATCAGATAATGCATTGCGTCATTGATTGAGCAAACTTGTCCTGCCAATTTTCCAACTTAAGCCCTTTTAAAAAAAATAAAGTCTAAACTCTCGTCAAGGGGACTGCCCTGACCCTGTCATGTTGACAAGAGCGTTGTACGAGTTGTAGCATTTTTATATTGACTTGCACATGAATGACAAACTTGAACTTTAACCCTTCAATACCCCCACCCCACCCTCAATGTTTTATCCTGTTTTTGTATGTCTTCTGGCTTTTTCTTTACCCCTGAACAAAATGCTCTGTGATTGGTCAAGTTCACAAATATGTGAGGGGTGTGAAAAGGTGAAACTTGAAAATGTATTCTTCTCCCCACTCCCTCCCGCCCCTTCTCTTTTTTCCCCCCTCTTTGGTCGTGTGTGAGCAAATGGTCACGACTGATATGTAGTTAACGTGAGCCATTTAGTCCATTTCTGGTTTTCCTTTACTTTCTGTGTACTTGTGCATTTTTTTCTATGGTGAGTTTTATATGCGTGTTACATATTTGTGCATATGTAGACTAACCTTTCAAAGCCAAAGTCCTCACCCTGAATGCTTGGATGTACTCCTTACTAAAATATTATAGACTGAAGCCCGTGTATATTCTTGTAACATACCTTTACATATTATTGTGTATAATAACAACCTCTGACAGAAGAACAAGAAATAATGCCTTGTTTAATATAATTGACTTAACCTTGGGAAGAAATATATGTATTGGGTCAGGCTAAGGAAAAGAAGAAAAAAACATTGTCGTAGTAAAACTGTGTTTGGTCAGGTCTAACATCATCTTAACTGTTAGTGTTCTGATTGGATGATCTTGTGTAAATTGGCCTTAACTTCCTGATTCACTGCCTCATCATCCTCAGTCAGACCTAAACCTTACCTGAAACCTTTCTTTTTGCAGTGTTTACCTTTTCTTCTCCCCTATTTTTTTATTATTCTTTTTTACTTTTTTGACACCACAACTGTTGTATGGTTTGATTTTTCGGAGGCAATACCCCGCCTCAGATATTTGTGCCTTCAAAGTTTACTTGGTGTAATATCATGCAGTTAAGATACAATATAACAATTTTAACCAAACTAGCCTACTCACATAATACACATCCACTGCGTGTCACAAAGGCCACCTGTAAAATGCCCGTAGACCTATAGTGAACTACGTTGGGGTGACATCAGAGCAGTGAACTATCTGGGTACTTAACTCATTCACTGCCAGAACTTTATTTTTTTGCGTTTGCCCACTGCCAGAGATTTTTAATAAAAAAAAAAAAGTACTCAGGAGCCGAGATACAAAATGTTTAAGTTTTAAGTTAACAAGGAAGTGGATGGGAGTCTAGATCTTCAACAAATCATATCTCCTTGGTCTTTGGGTTAAAAAATAAATAAATAAATAAGAAAAGAAAAAAAAATTAAATTAAAAGTCGTTTTAGTCGTTCTTGGCAGAGGGGGCTTAAAGGACAAAAGTCGTTTTAGTCGTTCTAGGCAGGGAATGAGTTAAGGAGTTTGAGACATTGCTATCCTTGTATCATTTGACCTCAGGGGGTAATTCTACTAGTGTTTTTGCCTAATGTCAAAGATCCGTTTTTTGGGTTTTCTTCTGGTGATTTATCATTTAAAAAAAAAAAACTATCAACTTTATTTTGTATTTTATACAGTATACTGTATTGTATCCTATTATATTTATGTCTTTGTAAAACTTAAACAGTATTGAAATCAATGAATGTTGGTACGATGCTTAAAAGGAAAAAAAAACAACCTTTCATTTGATAAGCTAAACAAATCAGATGGGGAGTGAAAAATATATTTTTTTGTTGTTTACGATGAAATTGGTGGAAAATGTTATTTGCCATTGTATTTTCAGAACTGACTTGTATAAAAAAAAAGATTGTTCAATTCCAGGACAATGGTAAAGGTAATGATGTTTTTAAGGAGCTTATTGCAAAATCCTTCTGTAACAAACTCGTCTTGCTGTATGGAAACCCAATGCCAAGGACAAAGGTTGGTAAAGGAAAAAAATATTGTACTTGGTGGCTGTCATGTCTGTTCACATCCCCCACCCTCCGCAAGCTTGGTGTCAAAGAGTAAAAAGAAAAATAACACATGGGGTTGGAGAGTGAATGATTAACAAGTTTTATGCAGAGAGTCTTGAATGTTTCCCGGGTTTTCAGGGTGGTCGAGTGATTGAAAGATATGGATGATGACTGTGGAACCTGCAACCCTCGATGCCAAAGGCCCAGGCTCATCCGACCATTAGTTCCTTGTACACACATCCTCTACGGCCTACTAGCATGGACCTACCAACGCAGCCTTGCAACCATAGTCACTCACAGAGAGACTTTTGAGCACCAGGACAATATTGTAAAAGATTGTGTATAGCTACAGGAAGTGAGAGCGAGTGTGTACGTTAAAAGTCTCTTGGTCCCCATGCTAGAACGTTGTCTTCATGAACAGCCAAGAATGCTCTGTGCGTTTTGTTGTTGGTGTTCTTTTAATGTTTCTTTTTGTGCATTTAAGTTCTCGTGATTGAATAATGGCCTTTTACATGCTGTCAGCCTGGCTGTCCCATTAAAGCAATGGTATTACTGAATGAAGTGAACTACTGGGGTCTCTTCTCTGACGGATGCAGATGTTGACGGATTGAAATGCTTTTTTATCTTTAACTGAAATCAAGAAATATCCGGAGTAGTAACTGACTGCTACCAATTTAAACTGGCACAGCTGTAAATCTCTTTTCTTTTAAAAGTATTTATTGCAATTGTGGCAGGTTGGGAGAAGTCTCACATAGCCAGGAGATCGGAAATCTCCTTGGTCTAGGAACTGTTAACTGTTGTTAGTAGCTGTCACTGTCCAGGATTGACGTAACCGTATGTTACTACTTAATCACTTTTCAACCTGGCGGCGTCCTTATCCACCTGGCACGTCATGCGAAATTGTAGACGTGGATTGGCTGTTTTAGTTATTCGTCGTACAATGAAGTACACAGAGCTTGGTTTACAAGGTACTTAAACATAACAGCATCACTTCATAGTCAACCCTTTATTGTATCTGTAGTGATGTACATTTTGACAGTATAGTCTAAAAGAGAACAATCTACACAGAGAATTTTATTTTGCAATTATTGAGAATTGGGATGGTCAATTATGAGGTCACAAATGAAGCTCCACAGTAACCCCACCTACTGGGATGTCCTTATGTTACTCATTAACCACGTTCAACCTGGCGTCCCTATTTTGGGCATGTCAATGGCAAATTGGTGAATCTACTGTACAAGCTCACCGCTCGGTTAACAATATTGAGAATTAGGATGAGGGTTATGAAGTCACTGATGTTCAAGTTGATTGCGCATGCACTCAATATATAACGTTTATAAAGTATGAATAGTGTGTGTAAGATTGAAGACATTCTCCTGTGGTGAAATATTGTTTGAAACTCCTGAGCTGACTTTTATACACGCAATCTGTATTACAACCAGGAACAAATGGCAAGCAAAACGGCTGTGTAAGCTGTTTATTCAGAATAAATATACTGGTTTGCTATTCATGTTCTTGCACTCCACCAAATGTGAGCAGTCCAGACATAGAAATTAATGTTCCTAAATCACTTATCAAATGTGGGTGTTTTGGCATGAGACTAAGAACATTGTCTCCCCAGTCCATTCTTTATCCAGTATGCTTTCAGATTAAATTAATTGTCAGCCAAACGGCATCAATCTTTTAAGGCTGTGGTATTTACAAAACAGAGAAGGGGGGATGAGCTGGCTGACTTGTTGAGCTTCATGTACGACTCAAGATCTGAATCAGCGACTAAAGATCAGCGCTTCTATGTTTGGAAAACACAGACCCTGAGGTATTCTGTCTGTTCACCCAAATCATGGTGATATTTACACTCTTGACCGAGACCATCGGTCGCAAACCTCTGTCTGCTGGTGTACCAAGACTGGGTCCCAGGGGCAACCCTGAAATTTGGGTCCCATTGTAAAAAATGTCTTAACAAACTGACGCCTGTGTTTGTGCACCATCCATGTGCACCTGCTTGCGGCAGCATCACCTGCGGATGTGGTTTCTTCGAAATGCATTGTTGGAGTTTGCGTTCGACGATCGGGAGCAGGAGGCGCAGCAGGCTGTTCTGTAGTAAGGGTACACACACAGCCTGGCCTGGACCACCACAGCACAGTTATGGTACTGATCCCTGCAGGACTGGTCTGGAGGGAGGGAGGAGAGAACGAAAGAGTTAGGCCAGTGGTTCTCAAACTTGAACTCAAATTTTATTTCAGCGCCCTGTGACTCAGAGAGTGTACAAATGGAACCAAATGGACCCTTTTGGGTCCATTTGGTTCCATTTGTACACTCAGAATTATAGACCCATTTGGAACCCCCTCAAGGAACCCAGAGGGTCACTGTACGCCACTTTGAGAACCACTGATAGGCACATTGAGATAGTTGGAGGGAGGAGAGAAGGTTCACATACAAGCCATACTGGCAAGATAAAACACTCAAAAATACACACGACTCAACTATTGTTGCTTGCCAAAAATAATTGGAATATCTGTTATTTTTGGCTATGGCGACACCATCGTGTTAGGCTGTTTGCCTGTTTGTGTGGTCTTACCTATCTCCTCTAGGCAGGGCTGGGTGTTGCATTCCTCTCGACTCTCTGGGGTCAAACTGGCATCACAGAGGCCACTCGGGACAATGTTGTCTGCAAGACAACGCACCTCACGCACACGGTAGCCACCATTGCAGGAGCGCGAGCACTAAAGGTATAGAGAATCAGGAAGGAAAAGCAAAACATAAAGGTTGTCTTCTGTCTGTGAATGTAAGTGGGTGGTGTTAAAACATAACGTTTCTTTTTCAGTTTTTGCTTTATTTAGACCAGGGGTCTTCAATGCCAAGGACCCCTTAGCGGAGAGAGAGATGAAGCGGGGACCCCCACTACATATTGAATAAAATTGTGTTGCAGATTTAACTTTTCCATAGATTTCATAAATATCTTCATAGACTTGTTTGACAGCACTGTTTTTTAATATTAATATGTTGAATTCATGTTGTGTATGTTCTGGTATTTAACCACTTAAACGGTCAATACTTAGTAAACTTGACCTTTCACTCTACTTGGTCTGCTCTTTTTTCCCTCTACACCAAACCTCTTTGCCGAAAATAGGCAATCTACAAGCTCACAACACCTCGCAGCGCGAGGCGTTGTGAGCTTGTAGATCTGCTATTTTTGGCTAATGTTCCCATCATGAAAACCCTTTTTTATAATCTTATACTTATACTATAAAAAAAAAAAATTGGTAGGAACACTTACTGCACTCCAGTCTGTGACATACCACTGCACACCGCACAGCTTCAGCTGGCAGGGCTGGGAGGTGCTGGGTTTAGGTATGTGGGAGCATTTGGACTGGTCCACCACCTCCATGTGACCATTGTCATGGAGAAGACAAGCCACGCTGCGGGTCTCTGTGCCGTTCCCACACTCTGCAGAACACTGCATGACGCACACAAACACAAGCACACATTATGTTCAAGGTGATGTTTCTGCTAACACTTGTTTTTATGGTGTGTGTGTGTGTGTGTGTGTGTGTGTGTGCGTGCGCGTGTTTTACTTACCTGTCCCCAAGATCCTGTATACCACTCCAGACGCTTGTTACATGGACCAGAGTCACATGATGTGACTTCTGCCGGACGCTCCCCTTCACAGCTGTCCAGTGGGAGGTTGGACACATGATCCATCAGACACACTGCCGTCCGGGTTCGACTGCCTTTACCACATTCTTCAGAGCACTGAGGAGTGACACAGCATAATCAAATTTCGCCACGGTTCACTTTCTGTATTCCGTTTCTTCGGTTCACGATCTGTATAATGTACACCACTGGTTCTCAAAGTGGGGTTTTGGGACCCCCAGGGGTCCTTGAGGGGGTTCCAGGTAGTCCTCAGCAAAAATGAGGAACAGTTTAACACTTAAGCCCTATTTTATGTTTCAGCTATTCAAAGATAGCCGATCTACAAGCTCACAATGCGTCGCGAATCGCGATGTTGACAAATCTTGGCAAATCATCTCTTAGGGGGGATCCTGGCACAAAATTGTTTCAAATGGAAGTCCGTGGCCAAATAAGCATCAATTTGGCATGAAAACCACTGGTATACATCATCTATCTACACACACTTCCTCCATGAGCCCAGTTCCTGTCTCACCCGTTGGCTCCACAGGGATGTGAACCAGCTACGAGCGCAGGCTCCCATGTCACAGTTCTGCAGTGAGTCTGGCTTCAGGCCCAGGTTGCACTCTTCATCTGGCTCCACGTCGCCCTGGTCGCCCACACACACCACCTCCCTGCCGCTCTGGCCGATCCCGCATGGCACCGAACACTGGGTGAGCCGCAACGAAGGAGAGAGGGTGGATGGAAGGAAGGCAGAGGAGATGACACGTGATGATGACATGTTTTTGGAGGTCAGGGTGACATGTTTGAAATAAGGCTGGATGAGACCATTTACAATTTACAATTTGGGCGCTCTTAGCCAGAGTGATGTAAAAGTGCGAGATCAGAGTAGTGGCATGAACCATAGTCAACAAACAGGACAAATGGTCTCATAAATAGAGTGCAAAAAAAAGAACTAGGATGTTTACCTGGTTAAACATCAAACCTATAAGTAGCCACCTGTTTCTGTAGCATGAGATTGATGTACATACACCCGCTGGACATGACGCTAGTACTGTACTGTATGTCCCAGGGACTTATTCCCAATCCAACCCTTGATGCTGAGTGCCAAGCAGAGAGGCATTGGGTTCCATTCTTATAGCCTTTGGTGTGACTCAGCCAGGGATTGAACCCTGACCTCCCAATCTCAGGGCATGCACCCTAACCCCGGGGCCGCTGAGCTATGGACATACGTCCCTGCATAGTATAACTAGCATCTATCAAAATAAGCAACAAGAAGGTATACAAGGGAAGAGGAGTGCTAGGGGGTGAGATGGAGTCTGAAGACTGAAACAAACGAGAAGACAGCAGGTACAGTAATGGAAGTGCTAGGGTGTGTGTGAGTGCGTTGTGTTCTCACCGGGCTCCACTCAGAACGGATCTGCCACTGGCTACAGATCTTCAGCTGGCATGATGAGGTTGTCACTGGCCTGTCAGATGGCCCACACAGATCCGGTGCCACGGTGTCCACCGTGTCCATCCCGTTGTCTTGGATGCGGGTAACCTGGCGACAGATGACCTGGCGGAGCTGAGACCCAGGACCACACTTCCTACTGCATTCTGACCACTCCCCCAGGTCCCAGCTGTTGGCCAATCACAGGCAGAAGAGAAAAGGTTTGAGGCTGGGACATCAGACTGGGATCAATTCACTTTGTAGGTTGCTGATCTGGTGTGTCTAGAGCGGATATTCAAACGATGCATTCATGTACTGTATATGTGTGTGTGACTGGACACAAGAAGGCAGGCTGTAGACCAGATCACACTGGTTAATTTGGAGTGAAAACCAGGCTTTCCACCTGTAGCTACTGCAGAAAGCCTGGTGACACAAGGTTACTTGACCGTCATTGTTATAGGTCATTCTTTTGTTTCCTCTGATATCATAGCTCATTGTTTTGCACTGGTTATTGTACATTTCTCCTGGCAAGCAGTTAGTTTAATAACTTTAATCCAAATGGATGTGAAATGGAGCAAAACTATTTGCAGAAAGCAACTGCTTTGTCATTTGTATTTTCAGGTGTTCCTTGTGCACCACTTACTGCTTAAGTTTCAGTTTTGCAACCATCTGTCTGTTATTGGCACATTCCACAGATAGGCATTCCACAGAGAAACACAGTGAGACATAAAGACATAACTATCAGCTCTCACTGTATCAGTTGAGTTTGGGGCCAAATATCTGACAATACTCAAATACAAATACAGTGAAATCCTGTTACATCTTGGCGATAGTAAGCTATGTGCTTTGGCATGTGCCACTAGACATGAATACCAAACCCACACCAAAGCATGTTGGCTTGATCGACTGTGACTGCTGACTGACTTATGGCAGGAACAAACGCGCATAATGAAAATTTTACAACTCCATGTGGAACCAATATGATGTAATGCCTGATTTATACTTGGTTGTGCGCCATGTCCCACACCTAAAATAGCAGATCTACAAGCCCACAACACGCTGCAACGCATTGGGTGCTTGTAGACCGGCAATGTTTTGTGCACCTAGGTGTAAGTCACCCATAAGTGTACATATGGATATTTGGACAAACGTGTAACCACAAGCACTTCTATATTTGTTCAGTTGTGCGTCTGTGATTTCTTGTGTATGTGGGTCAACGCTGGTGCACGTGTGTGTATAAATATATGTTTGCGTTGCTCACTATGCAGGGCAGGGCTGGGTGTTGCAGTCTGCTTGCTGAATGGATGGTTTGAGGGCAGGGTCACAGAGGTCAGCAGGAACAGTAGTCTGAGAATCCCTTTCCACACACCCCCACTGCAACTTGCGCCTACCTGGAACATGTGCACACACGCACAGTCGCGCGCACGCACGCACACACGCACACACAAACGCACGCACGCACGCGCACACACACACACACACACACACACACACACACACACACACACGCACGCACACACGTACACACACACAGACATACTAAGTGAGCATGTGTGTATCTGTATGGGTGCAGGGCCACATATTTGTATACCTTTACAGATATATAATTATATGTTGCATGCTATCAATACTATAATATTCTAATTAGAAGTGGCACCAAGCTTAAACAAGGTTTAATATGTATTATCTGTTGTCAATTTACACATTTAGCAGACACTTGTACGCCTTCCACAGACATATTTGACAAATTTTCCATTTCAGTGATCCCAGTTCATGTGTTTCTCTGATCCGCTTGTTTGCTTGTAACTTCAGAGGAAATTTGACAGCATTGGTGTCCCCCATGGCAAAATGTACAATGGGCTTTCTGTTGATATAGTTAAAGCCTTATGTTGTTTTTGTGCATTTGTGTGTATGCAATGCATGCACATAGTTGTTTGGGTTTGCCTACCGGTGCCACAGGTGGAGCTGCATGCAGTGTTTCCAGTTTCTGCCCAGGTGTAGGCATGCCGGGGGTCAGGCTTCACCTCGGGGTCGGTTGGAACCTGGTTGGGGTGTGGTGTTCCTCTGATGTCATCACCCGGGTGGGTTGGCATAACTGTCTCAACTGGGAAAGGGTGTGGGACATACACATGGATTATTGAGTGATTCTCAAACTGTGGGCGGGTAATGATAATATAACAATAATATTTTAAAAGCAATTATATAAAAATGTTTTCTTTAAACCCTTGAAAGGGGAGTTTTCATTTTAATACTGTTAAATAGGAGCTTGAAATATACTACGTTAGTTCCATCGATCCAAGCCAGAACACAATCCATTGATTGATCATGAAAATGCACGCGCCCCACCCATCTGATCACTTATCAGTATCACCGTTAAGTGATGGTTGGGTTGGGCGTGCCATGAACGCTTTTGAGGTTTTCAAGTGGGCCCTGATCCAGACAAGGTTGAGAACCACTGGATTAGATGAGGGAGGGGAACCAAGGTCTGGGGAAATGGTGCATGAGACACCAGGCTTCAGGAATGTTAGGATTTATCAGCTTCCAGTGGTGGATAACATCCTCAACCCCAGTACCTGATTCAGAATCAGAATCAGAATCAGAATCAGTTTTATTGTCACATCACAGGTTTACAAGGTAAAAAAGTGGGTGAAATTCTTTTTTGTACATCATTCAAATATAGATGTTATTATTCAACTACTAGTGAAAGTTGGTCTTGTACTTTTTAACTACTATTAAAAAAGTACATGCTTTTAAAAGTACAGTTTCTTTTTAATACAGTATTAATGCATTGTATTGAAATTTAGAAGCGGTCCCTCATGTCCAAAAATCAAAAACAATGTAAAAATCACACCCTGTGTGAAGTGGGCGGTGTCTTCCTAGCTAACCACAATACTGAATGGAGTCAACCAATATATATGCTTTGATCTGAAAGAGCCACTTAGTGTCAGCATGTGTCTTGCTAGCTAATCACAATACTGAATGGAGTCGATCAATCATGTACAAAAGATAAATACATTTATCTTTTGTAAAACACACTTTATGATGGACAAAACCATAACTTAAAAAAAACAATAATTTGGTTTTTTTTAAGTTATGGTTGCTTATATAGGGCTATGCACATGTGTCATGTGACACTGGCCAATCACAGTCCTGAATAGACTGTGATTGGCCAATCACAGCGCAGGATAATTGTACAAATTTCCTGGGCCCAGATCACAGCGCAGGAAAATGTACATTTTTCCAAATCTCACTTATAGGGGCGGTTTCACCGCCCAAAAACAATGTAAGTAGGGAATGCATGCCCCACCCGGTTATGCAATACCCGTTGTACCCATTGTCTGTGTCCCTTTTATGACCGACCATATATGGAGATCTTGTATCTGTCTGTCTGTCTGCTTGTGTCTCTGTTATGCCCATATATGGACATCTCTGTATCTGTCTGTCCATGTCCCTTTTATGGCCATATATGGACATCCCTGATGTCATCAGCATAGGCCCTTATATGGCTTGCCCATGTATGGGTATATCGGTCGGATCGGCGGTTCTGGCAAACTGGATCCTCATATATGCCTATATATGGGCATATCGGTCTGATGGACGATCAGTGGTTCTGGACAACTGCCAATCCGACCGACTTCACGGCGATCATCGCACCTCCTCTGGCCCTCGGTGATACACACACTCCCTCTGGCCCTCGGTGATACACACACTCCCTCTGGCCCTCGGTGATACACACACACACTCCCTCTGGCCCTCGGTGATAAACACACTCCCTCTGGCCCTCGGTGATACACACACACACTCCCTCTGGCCCTCGGTGATACACACACTCCCTCTGGCCCTTGGTGATACACACACTGAGTTTGAGCTTGTGGTATCACAGAGCGATGTCAGAGTGTGACATCATCAGTGATACCAGCAAGGTTTATATACTGTCTATACGATACCATAGTCTCCATATATGTGCATGTTACGTTTGTGGTGCCCACTGTCGACTCAAAGTCGACCCACAAGGCAATTTTAATATAAAGGATTTCAAAATTAATATTTTTGAAATAGGGCTTAAGTGGTTATTTTTGTAAGTTTGGGTCCCAGGGGTCCCTTCCTAGAAATGCAGTGGAGTAAAAAGTACAATATTTGTCTTTTTAATGTAGTGAAGTGATAAGTCATAAGCTTCCAAAAAACTAATACTCAAGTAAAAGTATTTCGTTATTGTCTACCACTGACAGCTTCATCGGAGATGACATATTAGATACAGTAATGAAATCAAATCTGGCGTCGGTGACACATTATTGACTGAATATGGAGCAAATATGCAGCCAGAACAATGCTTGGCTGACCCGCTTGTATCAAATGTTATCTTTAATCGAAATCCAATTTAAAGGAGGATTTTCTTGAGTGGGATAGATATTGGGTTACTGTGGCCCTGTGCGGAGCTCTTAAGTTGAGTTCATACACACGCACAAATGCACACACACACTCACACACGCACACACACACACGCACACACACGCACACACATACACACGCACATGCGCACACATTATACAGACGCATGCACACACACACATCTGTTATGAATTAAGCTCCCCAGGGGCAAAGCAGGATATTTAGTATGAGAAAATGACACGGAGTGCTGTTGGGTCACTCTCACATTCTATGTGTGTGTGTGTGTGTGTGTGTGTGTGTGTGTGTGTGTGTGTGTGTGTGTGTGTGCGTGCGTGCGTGCGTGCGTGCGTGCGTGCGTGCGTGCGTGCGTGCGTGTGTGCGTGCGTGCGTGCGTGCGTGCGTGTGTGCGTGTGCGCGTGCGCGTGCGTGCGCGCGTGTGTGTGTGTGTGTGTGTGCGCGTGCGTGTGTACTGACCCAGAGACAGTATATCAGGAGGAGTATTGGGCTCAGGAGTAGGGTGAGTGAGTGGTAGTGGTGGCGGCACGCTGTACTCATAGTAAACACTGGGACCCGGCTGCTGGTAGATCAACTGAAGGAGAGGAGTGAGACACTCAGGTCAGGGTTAAATTAACTGTGCAGATACAGTCAAAACAGACACATACATATAGATGCCTGCAATTCATGCCTCTGCTGTAGATGTGGTCAGTGGGGATATGTTTTTATCCCTGCTTCTGATCAGACTGAATTAAATACATGCATTTCCTTTTGGAAAATATAGACTGGGGATGAAGCAAGAGAAGCACGATTGAGATGGTTTGGACATGTGCAGAGGAGGTACAGTATGAGGGGTACATTGGGAGAAGGATGCTGAAGATGGAGCTGCCGGGCAAAAGGAGAAGAGGAAGACCAAAAGAGGAGGTTTATGGATGTGGTGAGAGAGGACATGCAAGTGGCTGGAGTGACCGGGGAAGATGTAGAAAACAGAAGCAGATGGAAACAGATGATCCGCTTTGGCGACCCCTGATAGGAATTAGCCAAAAGAAGGAGAAAGGAGAGACAGTTGAACAATTTCATTAAAATGTGATTTTGCATTAACCCTGGCATCCCTATTTTGGGCAGATTTTAAAAAATGACAAATTTCTTAAATTGTATTTCAAAAGTAGCTAAAATAGCTGATCAACAAGCTCACAACGCATCACATTGCAACGCGTGAGCTTGTAGATCAGCTATATTCACTATTTTTGTGCCTTAGTGTATTTATGTGAACAACAGTGAAACAAACTCTGTGTGTGCACATCCGTGTGTCCGTGTGTCTTTGGGTCTCACATAAACATCTAGGCCCTCTGATAGTGGCCCCGGTGCAGTAATTGACTCCCCAATCCGAGAGCGGATCTCATTGGGTCTCCGGTACGTCAGCTGCGTTCCCACAGCGATGAAGATGCCAGGCCGTTCAATCGCCCAGTTGCCATTGATGAGGGAGGTGCCACTTTGAGCGCGTAGAGCTAGAGGAAAGTCACGCATGTTGATTCACCAAATAACTGCGAAATGTATCACTGAGCATGTCTGTCTACAGCATAATCCACAGTGTTAGTTTAAATCTTAGGCTCTAAGAAGGTGTGTGTGTGTGTGTGTGTGTGTGTGTGTGTGTGTGTGTGTGTGTGTGTGTGTGTGTGTGTGTGTGTGTGTGTGTGTGTGTGTCTGTGTGTGTCTGTGTGTGTGAGACGTGTGCACATGTCTGTGCACGTGTGCCTGTGTGCCTGTGTGCGTGTGTGTGAGTGTGTGTCTGTCTGTGTGTCTGTCTGTGTGTCTGTGTGTGAGTGTGTGTCTGTCTGTGTGTCTGTCTGTGTGTCTGTGTGTGAGTACCTAGGTAGTTCCTGCTTTTAACGGTCTCCCGTATAGTGATATTGATTGCCCCTGCAGGAATCTCTGCTATCTTATGGTATCCCACACTGAGGAAGGATCGAGAGAAATTCCCCTTCACCACCTCGAATCTCTGAAAACAGACGTGCACACAACAACACTCAACAATCAAGCATCGCATAGGAGTTCAACACAGTTCACTTTGTCTTTGTTTGTGTCACATGCAGCTACACACAGTTCCATGTGCGCTCACTTTGCTCACTGACACAATGATTTCTTCGCTCACCCATCCGAAATCTAAAGACTCAAACAAACAAACCAGCCAAACAGTTGGTTTGAGTTCTTTTGCTTCTTTCCTGGCGGCTATATGGATCTACATGGTCCCTACACATTATGCAACTGAGGAGAACTCTTGCGTTCTGCATGTCGTGTCTGCTTAATGGACAGCCCTTGTTCTCCTCCTTTCATATTTTATTGAGTATCAGATATGGATCCATGCAATGTGTTATTGATTAGTTTGCCTGAGTGACAAATGCAGTGCTAATCTAAGCCAAACCATTGTCCTGTGTGCAAGATTATGACAACGTTTTTTTTTAATGAATCAGCTCTGACTTCATGCTCAGAGGGACCATGAAATCATCAAAATTAACTGTGGTACTGTAATTGTAATTCTTTTTTTATACATTATTGCTGAGTTGATGTTTTCACTCTGAATGTTTGCA
>NC_137604.1:26824852-26859852 GCF_963280865.1 Gymnoscopelus braueri
ATAAGAACACATTCAAGTATCTGACAATCATGTATAAAGTCACCATACCAACTTGATGAGGCAGTGTTGTGTTGTTCTAAAAAAAAAAAAAGTTTTTCATTTCCTGAAAAGTGAATGTTTTGGACATTGTTGATTTCTCTGCCCGACAGCAGAGATATATCAAACCAATTGGCAATCCCTCAGACAAACACAGAATGACCATGTCATATTAAGAAGTAGGGACGTGCATCACTCTCTACTTGTATTATAAAATATTAATGTACTGTATAATAGCCCAATAAAAATGTCTTATTAAACACATGTGGCCAGTTCAAAGTAGTGGAGGCCTATAAACTTATGATCTTGCTCTTTGAAGCATTTCTTCCAGTTGAACCGTCCACAGAACATTCTGCACTGAGTTTTGTCTTGTAAAAGGATAGAGAGGAGTGAACACCAACTGAGATATTCAACATCATCCTACAATATGCAGAAAACATGCTGTTAAAGCCTGATTTATACGTAGTTGCGTGCCAGTGTTGCATTCACATGCGACACTGGCGCACACAACTAATATAATAAGTATAAATCAAACTTAAAGTGCAGTTAAATTGTGACTGTACAGATTTGGGAATGAAAGAGTCCTTACAGATGGAATCTTATACGAAAATCAAGTTGAGTGCTATTCTTTCTCACTGTTGCTGTTTATAAAATACGCTTTAGCCAGTATTTATCTCTCCTGCTGCCATTGCTGGTCTTTGTGCTGTGATTACTCAGTGGAGAAAACAAAAAACAAAAAACAATGCATTAAACATTTTACTTAAAGGATCGCCATCAAAAGATACTCAGTACCAAACATAAAAGCGTAAATTATGCAGAATGGCCCATTTCACAATCATATCATTATTGGATTGTAATTAGAAATGCATGTATGTGTTCATCACTTTAATGTTGCTGCCGGTGGGGTTGGTTGTAATTAGGTTACTACTATGTGCTGCTGGGTAGCTTAATCTATAACAATGCATCAAAATGTATCACTTAATGTTTTGTATTAATAATCGAAATATGCAAAGTAACTAGTAACTAAAGCTGTCAAATAGTTGTTGTGGAGTAGTTCAATATTTGCCTCTGAGATGTAGTGAAGCAGAAGTAAAGGGAAATATCAAAAGAAAGTTACATTTCCTCAAAGTACAGCTTTTGAGTAAATGCACCCAAACTTACTTTCCACCACTGCTCTCTCCATGCCCTCTAACCCCCCCCCACCCCATTCTTTCCATTTTCCTCTCTCCCTTTCTCTCTCTCCTCCCCATTCTGCCTGGCTCCCTTCCTCCAGCTGTGTGCTGTTTGATGTCCCCGTGTGCCGTCTCAGCCAGCTGCCTCAGAGAGCCTGATGAGGGGTTGTGTCCACCCTAAAGACACCTGGAGCGTCCACAACGAGCAGTTACTTCCCTAACAACCAGGTCCTTCCCTAACGACCATGAGAAACACAGCAGAAGCTCCCAGATCAATCAATCACTGAGATTCTTCTGGAGCCCCCTGTCTATGTTTGAGCTCATCTCTGCACTGTGTTTCAAATATCCCGTGGGAGTTCCATGGGATGTCAGCAGTGGTGTAAAGTAACTATAAGTACATGTACTCTCAAGTACTGTACTTAAGTACAATTTGGAGGTATTTTTTTTTTACTTTACTGGAGTATTTCCTAATTTCAATACTTTGACTTATACTCCACTACATCTCTGAGGAAAATTTTGTATTTTTAACCACTACAATTATTTGAAAACTTTAGTAGCTATTTACTTTTTAGATTTATATTTATATTATAACATACATTAACCACTTAAGTTCTGTATATATGTTGGCTATTTGAAAATAGCAAGCTCACAACGTGTTGCATCGTAACGCTTGTAGATCTGCTAAATTCTAAAGATTTTTATACATTTTGAAAACTTGAAGTGGGACATTCTGCATAATGAGTACTTTTACTTTTGGTATATACTTTAAGTATATTTTGATACCAATACTTTTGTACTTTTATACTTGTCTATATGTTTTAGCTCATCTGCACTATTTTTCAAACATCCCGTGGGAGTTCAATGGGACGTCAATGTATTTTTCAAGCTGATCTGTTGTTCTGCACCTCTGTTAAACCCAGAAATCTAGATAGGCCCATTTAATTTAATTTCTATTTTATGTGAGAGTACAGTGCAGAGAGAGGAGAGTTGGAACTCTATCCTTTAAAGGGGGGGGGGACATGCACCACAGATCTTGGACTCTAAACCAGGGCGTTGCAATTACACAACTAGGCCTACAGTATGGTGCACTGTAGCTCACTAACTGGTCGAGCCAACACAGAAATTGGATATATTGAGGGTATTAATTTTCATTGTGTTTAGCGATGACTTTTCAGTAAAGGAGGGACAGGTGCAGTGTAGCAAAAATATATGCTGGACAGTAACCAAAGGTGAGAGAAAGGTTTATGGTTATTTCTCCCTCCTTAGGGAAAAATTGAGGAACTGTTGGAATTTGTGTCATTCCTTAATGGTGTTTACCTTGATTTAAAGTTCCCTCTAGAGGATGACCTGAAGTGTCTTTTCTGGATATGATACAAAAAATGTGAGGGCCTAATTTATCTTTCCTTCTAGCTAGCAGTGACCACCCTAAAGCTCTCTCTTACCTAATGCCAATTTTATAGACTGAGAAGCCTTTGGCATTCTGATGAAGATTTCATAGAAAATTCTTTGGAGATGAAACCCCACTTCCTAGAAATGGGTTATTCTACTCAGTGTGTTGATGAGGCTTTACCGTAATTGCTCTAGAAACCTATATCTGTTTTTATTGACAAACTGTGTCAAAAAAGAAAGAACATATACAGTAACTTCTATCACCACATATACTCCTCAGACCCACATTGTGAAGAACATCCTGAAGTTCTATCTTAACCACAGATCCAGAACCCTCAACCAACATTTTAGGGATCCACCATTTTTTGTTTATAAAATAAACGGGATAAATTGGTTAGAGCCAACATAATGCAAAATCACAAACAGACCCTTGTGGCTCCCCTTTAACAAGGAAATGACCCTTGTGGCAACTGTGTCCAGACACAGTGATTACATGGTCAGATGATTGACATGTAGACAGGGATCTGAAAGACCTGCTAAAGTCCGTCCATCACCTCTCTCACCTTTCACTAATTACAGACTGGGAGCTTTATAGGTACACTCACGCTGCAACACACACACACACACACACACACACACACACACACACACACACACACACGCACGCACGCACGCACACACACACACACACACACACACACACACACACACACACACACACACACACACACACCCACGCACGCACACATACACGCATGCAGGCGCGCACACACACACACACACACACACACACACACACACACACACACACACACACACACACACACACAGACACACACACACACACACACACACACACACACACACACACACACACACACACACACACACACACACACACACACACACACACACGTTTGATTACATTGTATAAGACTTAGTGACAGTGGTGTAAAGTAGCTAAGAACATTTACTGTAGCCTACTTAAGTACAATTTAGAGGTATTTTTACTTTCTTCAGTATTTACAATGTTCAATACTTTTACTACTACCCAACTACATCTCAGAGGAAAATAATGTACTTTTACTCCACTACAATTATATGAAAACTCTACTTACTAGTTACTTTGTAGATTTTTATTATTATTACAAAACATTTGATGAGCCGATCTACAAGCTCACAATACGTTGCGATGCGACGCATTGTGAGCTTGTAGATCGGCTATTTTCAAAAGATTGTATACATTTTGAACTTGTGAAATGGGACATTCTGCACAATGAGTACTTTTACTTTTGGTACTTTAAGTATATTTTGATGCCGATACTTTTGTACTTTTACTCAAGTACATTTTTGACACAGGACTTCTATTTGTAACAGAGTACATTGCAGTATTGATACTTTTACTTAAGTAAAACATGTGACTACTTCTTCTTCCAAATAAAGTATTCAATCAATCAATCAAACAAACCATCACTGCAGTGCTTAGTGATAATCTTGGCACAGTCTAGTCAGTACTATTGGAGAGTACCACTATTGTCCAGTAGGGGGAGAACACACGCTTTGTAAAGCCGGAAACAGGAAATGCTGTAAACGGAGATGTGGGAAATTCAAAAACTGGCTTCCGATCAACAAAACATCTGTGGTTCTGAAGGGCTTTATGTTTCTACTGTCTACTTCTATACATTCTAAGGTAAGCTGAGCAGGCAAAATGTCATGTAGATACTATAGATATCTAGCCATGGATCAAGACTGTCATAGATATGTCTGTCTGACTGGATGAAAGAAATGTATGACAGTCTTGATCCAAGGCTAGTGGCTATCCATGTAACTGTTGTTGGTTGCTGCTAACTTGACAAGCTAACTTCAAATCTCCCTGACGTGGATTAAACAATAGACGATTTACAATATATTGGTTTTAAAATTGGTAGCCGAGTGAGCACCTAAAACATTGTGGGCGCCTCAATGTTAAAGTGGCTATTTGTTGCTTAATGTAAAACGTAAATGAATAAGGTATTTGGAAAATGGCCAGAAGTAATTTAAAGTATATTTGACCATGCTTGAACATAAGATTTTTTTTTATATCAAGGCATTCTCTTAGACTTTAATATTCATTCATGTATTTTTTTTCTTGTTTACCTTTTGTTTTAATTGACTGTTGTCCTTGTTTACCTTGCTGCACTTGTTTTGAATATATATATGTATGTATGTATGTATGTGTATTTATATATGTGTATTTATATATGTATGTATGTGTATATTATGTATATATGTGTATTTATATATGTGTATTTATATATGTATGTATGTATGTATATATGTATGTATATATGTGTATTTATATATGTATGTATATATGTATGTATATATATATATATATGTATGTATATATGTATATATATATATATATATATATATATATATGTGTGTGTGTGTATGTATGTATGTATGTATGTATGTATGTATGTATGTATGTATGTATGTATGTGTATATATGTATATATATATGTGTGTGTAAATGAATAAATAAAAAGCAGCAATAGCCATGTGATTAATTATTATAATCCTATGCTGTGTTGTCTTGGTGTCAGTGGTGTTGGTGCAGCAGAGAGGATGCCTGTTGAAAGGACAGAACCCTGTGGGGCCGAGGAGCTGTACAGATACTATGAGGTCTACGAAACTATTGGCTCAGGTACTGTGCTTCTGAGGAGTCTTTTTTTTAACCCATTAACCACTTAAATCCCATATGGGTAAAAGCTCTCCCCGCAATACAGATGCTGGGCTTTATGTGGTTAAGACCTGAGGCTGATTCTACAAAATGCCTTCTGAATCAGTAGTTCTCAAACTTTTTTGTGCCAAGGAGCCCCAAATTGATATACATTTTTCAAAAATAGCAGATGTACAAGCTCGCAGGGCGGCATGAAGTGACGCGCTGTGAGCTTGTACGTCTGCTAGTTTTTGAATAGCCAACGCGAAAAACCTAAAAATGACAGATGCTTTCCCGGTTTTAAATAATGGGTTAATAGAATACGGTGCGAGTTTTTTTTGTGCGAGAGTCTGAGATTGTCACTGTGGCTCAGTGCTGTACTACTGTAGATGTTTTCTGACTGCCTCACCCGTCTTCCTCAGGAGGCTTTGCTAAAGTGAAGCTTGGACGGCACATCCTGTCAGGAGAGAAGGTTGCCATCAAAATCATGGATAAGAAAGATCTAGGGGTGAGTTATAGCTATTAGTGACATCCTTTGCTATATCTTCAGTGCAGGCTGCAACTACTATTCATCATTTTCTTGGCAATTGTTCTATCGATAACCTTTCTGATAATAATAAATATATATATAATGTATATTATATATATATAAATGCTATATATCAACAAATTCATTAACCACGTAACGCTATTTTATACTTCTTCACACAACAGTGTTCTGAAGAAAATGCATTTACCATGCATTGTGAACTTTTAGATTTGCTATTTCACTCATTTAGATTTTTGTTTTTACATTTTTATAGATTTGTCATGCCTAAAATGGGGACAAATTATTTATTCGATTATTTGTATTAAATTATTGATTACTCTTGCTTAAATTCCATTCTAATAAATGATGCATGTAATGACAACCAATCAAGAAAGCCCCATCTTCTCCCTGCCCCAGGATGACCTGCCTCGTGTGAAGGTAGAGATCGAAGCCATGAAGCACCTGAGCCATCAACATGTCTGTCGTCTGTACCACGTCATTGAAACGTCTACCAAATTCTACATGGTGCTGGAGGTGTATATATACACACACACACACACACACACACACACACACACACACAGACACACTTGAATTATTTTGCCTCATCGCTGATTGTGTGGTGAGCATATTATCTGCATACAACTTGCAGAATATATAATAAAGTCATGCACTTTTGTCCTTAACTGTGCTTCTGTCCCACTCCTTGTCCATCCATCAGTACTGTCCAGGGGGTGAGTTGTTTGACTACATAATCGCAAAAGACCGTCTATCAGAGGAGGAAACCAGGGTGTTCTTCAGACAGATTGTCTCTGCGTTGGCGTACGTACACAGTCAGGGCTACGCACACAGGGACCTCAAACCGGTAAGTGTGTGTGTGTACTGGCATATGTGCATATTACGGATGTATTTGTTTTAAGTGGAAGAGGAAAAATATGCAGCCATTATTACATGCTTTTATTTGTGAGTTTGCATGGCCTCGTGCCTAGTATGTTCTAATGGTGTTTGTCTTTCTATTGGGCCTTCAGGAGAACCTGTTGATAGATGAGAACCACAACCTCAAGCTTATAGATTTTGGCCTGTGTGCTAAACCTAAGGTACAGATGATGCTGTGTATTATACATAGCTGCTTTGAATACTCTGATTGGCATTCTGCAGCCTGCTATTTCTGAATAGCACACCGCTCTTCTGCCTCCATATACCTTTTATAGAAGCTAATACATTTTTTAATTAATAACAGAAAAATTGAATCACTATTTTGTGGCTTATTGATTACGTCCACAAGTAGACATGTAATAAGCAGTATAATGTACAGCGAGGCAGATGGTCATTATTGGAAAATAAACCCTCCATGTCCCTGTCAGAGTTTATTTTCCAATAATGACCGTCTCACTGTAACCCTTAGGAGTATTGGATTATTGCTTACACTGTAAAATATGTAGTTTTATGTAGAATTGTAGTCTTACTGATGTTTTTGAATTGATTCGATTAATTGAGCTTTTGTTATGCTCGTATTTCTGTCCTGTGCTGTATTTATTTTTTATGCACATTGTTATCCTATATAGCCTACATTTTGTTCCCTTCCTCCTAAAGGACAAATATGGGTATGTGGTACTGATCATGTGACTACCTCTATTGTAGGGAGGTATGGGTTATGAGTTGATGACATGTTGTGGGAGTCCTGCCTACGCTGCTCCTGAGCTCATCCAGGGAAAAGCATACATTGGCTCAGAGGTAAGAAAGAGAGCTATCAGTACTCTCTACTACTTATATATATATCCAGTGGTGTGAAGTAACTAAGTACTTTTACTCTGTACTGTACTTAACTCTATAACTGCCAAAGACGTTTATAAACGTCTTTGAGAAATTAGCTGTTGCCTGCCAAAGACGTATAAAAACGTCTTGAAAAAAAAAAAAAAAGAAACTTAAAAAAAAAAAAAAAAAAATTCTAAAAAGATTTTCTAATTATTTAGTATTGACACCTTTTCGATATTCCAAACGAATAAGGAGATAACAATTTCCAAAGATTTGCTGCTCCATCCACTTCAATGTTAAAATTGAAACGGACAAACAATTCACAATGTTTTTTGGTTTGAAACCACTGGTTTTGAGCTATTTTCAAACATCAAACAACACATGACAACAAGGTCAAATTGACCTCGTTGACATTTGTGAAACCACACCTGAATCTCATCTGTGATTAGAAATTTTCTGGGGATCAATCATACTTGAGAAAAATATTTTGTGGCTATGCGAAAAGGTACCAAAATCGGTCAAAACCCTGGCAGAGGCTACAGACTGTTCTGAAAAAACTCTGGTAGGGTAAGAGTTAAGTAACATTTTCAGTATTTCCTTTTACTTCTACTCCACTATATCTCAGAGGCAAAAAAAAGTTTGACAGCCTTAGTTATTAGTTATTTTGCAGATTTAGATTATTATCACAAAACATATATTAACCACTTCAGCTAAATATATATATATATATATATATATATATATATATATATATATATATATACACACACACATATACTTAAATCTGCATAACGCAGTTGGTTCAGGGCACACACTGTGTCAGAGGCATGTAATATTGGCACATTTGACTGACATGAGTGCGGTGTGATGTTGTTGTGTCCACTAGGCTGACGTGTGGAGTATGGGAGTGCTGCTGTATGCGCTACTCTGTGGATTCCTACCCTTTGATGATGACAACTGCATGCTCCTCTACAGAAAGATTACGGTTAGTGCAGTGCTGAACGTGCAATATTTGAGTCTCAGGAAGCCTGCCTTGTTTAAGTATGGAAATCATGAAATTAAAACATTCAAAGCATCAACACATTTTTTCCCCCCCCCTTGATTGCAGCTTTAGAAATAATTCTATGTAGCTGCATTATTTTCTTGGTGTGTCTATGTACATGCCTGTGTGTGCCTGAAGTGTGCGACGTATGGACATAGTGTTGTGGCTTTGTCCTTTCAGAGAGGTAAATACGACAACCCCCAGTGGCTTTCTCCAGGTAGTGTGCTGCTCCTCAACCAGATGTTGCAGGTATGGAGATAGCTTTCTTCAGCTCACTGTCTGTTTAGAGCCTGACCCATGTATCGCTTCGGCCATGATTTGAGTTTTTTGACTACATCGGTAATTATATTATGTTCCGTTCAGGTTTTTTTTTCTTCTTTTTTTTTACCATTTTAATCCTGATGTCCCTATTTTGGGCATGTCATTATCCTATGTGTGCATTTTGAACAGTAGTTTGTGTGTGTGTCCTGTAGGTGGAGCCCAAGCGTCGTCTAACTGTCAGACAGTTGCTGGACCATCCCTGGGTCGTGAAGGAGTATAACTCCCCTGTGGCATGGCACAGCAAAAAGCCGGTATACACTTACAGTAACACACCATATGCATGCATTTAAACACAACAAATTATTTTTCAACTATTCCGTCTCTTAAAATTGGTCCATGGTTGCCTTACATTGAATTTAGAGAGTAGTGTCAGAATCCACTATGGGAAGACATCTCTGGTGGTCTTTAACTATTTGTAGAAGTGTTATGTTCATAAGCAGTGTTTGTCTGTTCTGTAGATGGGCCATATAGACGAGGACTGCATCACTGAGATGGCGGTCAACTTGAAACGCTCTAGACAGAGCACCACCCAGCTGGTCAATGAGGTTGGTTTGAGTTGTAGATTTGGTGTGTCCATGTTTCCCCTCTCTTATATGATGAGCTTGTATACAGTAACTTATAGAGAATACGTATAATTTGATTGCTCTTATGTGGTATTCTCAATGCATGCTTATAATACCATGTGTTAGGGCTGGGCAGTACATCAATATCATGATGAGACTATAACGTCTGGGACTTTGGACATCGTAATATCATGATATGGCTATGGCTTAACATTGTATTTTCCTGGTTTTAAAGGCTGCATTACAGTAACGTTTCCGAACGATTGTTCTAGCTGTTCTAATTTGCCTTTTGGTATAATAACTTGGTTATTATATAGTCATTACTGATTATTAACATTTTGTGAACAATATTGATAATCAAGGCATCTGGTCAAACATATTGTGGTATCTGATTTGGTCCATGTTGCCCATCCCTAATTGTTTGTATATATATAGTGTTGTACAGTATGCGCTGCTCTTCAGTGTGTGTTGTATTTTGTGCACAGTGGCGTTACGACCAGACGACGGCCACCTACCTACTGCTGCTGTCTAAGAAGCAGAGAGGCAAGCCTGTCCGCCTGCGCCCCGAGCCACCTGTCTGTGACGCCCCCTCTTGCTCGCCACTACACCAGAGACCTCAGGTCAGACTGGGACCACCACAACCCCCACAATGCCCTGCTCCGTGTCTGTCTGGGTTATCGACTTCCACGATTGGATTTTTCCTTTTGTTTCTGGTTCACCCTCTGCGTCCATCTCTGTTCTGTGTTACTTGTTTTGCGTTGGATCTCTATGCCCTCTCTCACTGTTTGCTTCTGTAGGCTTGGATGTTGTTGTGAAACTTTCTTTTTGAACATCGTCCTGAAGTATCCTTCTGTTGTAACCTTGTATGTCCATATTTAAACGTTTTAAATATATATATTTTTTTTTTCTCGTAAATTAATGCCCTACTTTGTCATACAACATGCAAAAATAGCTGATCTAAAAAGTCACAACACATGAGCATCTTGAAAGTGAAAGTGGTTAAATCTTTCTGTGTGTTTATAAATATTTAACCGATGAAATGTATTAACAAGCGCTTGTGGCTACATTGGATCCTTTTGAACAAGTGATCTTTTAATTTCCTGAAAAGTAAAACTTTTGACATACAAAGTTTCGTCCGACATCAACGTTATCTTCTTCCTTTGGTGTCTCACTCTCTCTTCTGTTTGTCCCTCCTTCCATTTCCATCCTAAACAGACCCTTCACTTCAGTGAGGATGAGGATGCTGTGGTTCTGGGTTCCGCTGAGTTTGGCTCAGACTATGATGACGACTGTCCCTGGGTTCCACATGCACGGCATACGCCCCAGGCGGTCAGAGGTCAGCCAGATGGAGCGATCAGCGACAAAAATACGGTCTGTGGAGCATGCGTTGTTTGACACACCCACCAGGGTTAGAACTGCTTAGAGAGTCGAGGTAAAGGCGAGAGCGTGAAGCTAATCCTTTTAAATATTTTCCTGTGTTTTTTTCATAGGTAATGATATCTCCATCGTGGGAGAAAAGGAGGGGCCAAGGCCCCAGTCCATTGAGAGAAAACATCACACCATATCGCCGCCCAGAGAGGCAGGGCCGCGACCACCAACGGGCCAAGGAGAACAAGGAGAATATTGTGGCACCTGAGAGAGACGTTGAGATCTTTGCATTGCCGGCTACCCCTCGTACCCCTGCGTCCAGTAGGAAGAACACACGGCCCAACAAGGAAGTGTTGACCACGCCCACTCACAGTTCTCACATCAATGGCTCTAAAGGCAACGACACACAGAGAGGTCAGAACGCACACTCAGCAAAATGTGTTAATATAGCTTCAAACTCGTTGATACTATTTTATACTTGGGATATTCAAAAATTGCAGATCTACAAGCTCACAACACGGTGCCACACACTGAGCTTGTATATCTGCTACAGTATGTTCTGAAAATCTTCTCTCTTGAAGGTCCCTGACAAAATCTTTTCAGATGATGATCTGCAGCCAAATGCATATTAATATGTAGGTCCTTGACATGTATACATTTTTTTTTAAACCACTGCACTAGACTACTGGCAGTAAAGAATGTTAATTATGAAAGCTAATACATTTGAATTGGTCATCAGACATGACCATATCTTGTAATTGTGTAATATTTGGTCCCAAAGAAGTAATTTAAAAGCTCTCATTATTTGCATCAATCAACTGCCCCTCTCTCTCCTCCTCTCTGTTGCGCTCTCTCTCTCTCTCTCTCTCTCCCTCAGTCTCTTTCTCTTAGCTCTCATAATCATAAGTGCCACATCCACATTGCACACATTTGCAAGTAAATTGTATTCTGGTAATAAACTAATTTACCACGTCTGTTTCTTCTCTGATTTAGCCGTCATTACACCGTCAAAAGGGAGCACACGCACACAATTATCACTGTCAACTCGTTATTATCACGGAGCTCATTTTATTGCACTTATCTGCAAAATGAAGGGACGCTGGTATGAAGGGAGAATCATTAGAGCCTAATTATTTGTAAACGTGAAGGCCCTGGCTGCATGTCCAACCTCATTATTAGGTTCCACTATAAACTCTGCCATGAGCTGGCTGATGTTGTGGATTTGAACTAGTTGGTGCTTAGCCCTCTGAATCTGGACAGGTCCTGTTCTCTCTAGAGTCTCAGAGCTACAGTGCTGCCTTGTTGCTACTGACAGCACTGTGTCCACACACACACACACACACACACACACACACACACACACACACACACACACACGAGTGAAGGACTCTGTGTGTGCCTGTGTGGTGGTCCCTAGGCATGTGCTGTGACGGGTGTAGCTGTCTCTTTCCTCTGCTCACTGTCCCACGTGCACTGTAGTGACATGTGTTCTCTCACCACTAAACCTTGGCGGTGTGTGTCCACAATGTGTGCCAAAGCCTTTGTGCCCATTACCCCTCGATTTCCATGCGCGTGTGTGGAAAAGGACTGTGCCCGAATGTGCCTAAACATGAACAGGATGTTGTTTGCTGTGTAATTCCTGGATTCAGCCTGTGAATACAGAATGGGTTTCGGTCTCTTGCAGGTGAAGGCAGTGGCTCTAAAGATCCAAAAAGAAAGAAAGCAGCTCAGATCAAGGAGACGGGTGATCTTGAGATGATGGCCTTCAGTCCTGAGAGAAGGTACGTATCTGGGAGGGATTAAAAGAAGAAGGAAGAGTGTGTGTTGGGGGGTGTGAACAAGGAGGGGAATGGAGGTGATAAGAAAAGGGAAGGTGATTCAGAATGGCACAGACAGGATAGAGGGATAGAAACAAATTGCTTGAGGCACAGTTTTTTTTATTTATAAAAGTATGCATTGAAGCTGGGTGAACAGGGGGTTGTGTATGAACATGAGTGGCACATTGCTGTACACTGTGGTCCCCAGGTCTCGGTCTCTGGACATGGCCGTTAGGGGAGGAGGAGACAGTGGGCAGAAGAAAATGGAGAGGATGTTTGGCTCTCTAGAGAGAAGCCTGGACAAAGTCATCACTATGCTCACGCCCAACAAGAAACGAACTCAACGTGACGGCCCGCGCAAGATCAAGGTACAGTATGCGTGCTGTCGCTATTGACACCTCTTTACAAGTGGGGCACCATTTAAAATGGAAATAAACTGGCGTTCTAACGGTATAAAAGTTATTGGCAAGAAGCATTTTTAGAATAGACGGAATAGACTATGTTTGTGTTTCCTGATGAGTCTGTCTCTCCACAGGTCCAGTACAATGTCACTCTAACCAGTCAGACCAACCCAGACCAGGTCCTAAACCAAATCCTTTCCATCCTGCCGGAGAAACACATCGACTTCACACAGAAAGGGTAAGAAAAACATTCATCTCACTTCTCTGTTCTGCTCTACTTCATCATATTCTGTATACACATTTCCTCTGGAATCCTGCCCATTCCCTCATTCTGGTTTTCTTTAGGCAATATTGCACTCAAGGATGGTCTTTACTATTTTATCGCCATAAAAGTGATGCGGTTTGGTACAAGGCACTTTCATGACAATAAGAACACCCAAGAAGATTGTGATTACCAAAGGAAAGCCTTGCTGTCTTTTACGTTATTCAACTAAATCTAAACAGATACAGTACATTTGAAGAGGAATACTCGTATGTAAATACGATACCGACAATATGCAATTTTGACCTACTTAGTTAGTATGTAAAGTTCTAGTTCCTTATGCACTGTAGTTTTCAATAGCCCCCTTACTTTTTATTGTGGTGATGGACCATGCCCTGAGACTTGCAATCAGTGGCAGGGAGGAAGCACTGGGGTTCACGCTGGTCCCGAGTAAGGCTAAGCATAGAGGACCTCCCATCACGATCACTGACCTTGACTATGCAGGTAACATTTCCCTAGTCTCGGACCCAGCAGAGAAGGGAAGGGAACTACTATTGGCTGTAGAAATGGAGTGCAGGAAGATTGGCCTCAAGCTCAATGCCAAGAAAACTAAAGTAAGTGGCATTTAACATGGACGACAAAACCATTGCTACTGCCAGCGGGACTGAGCTCGAGGTAGTCAAGGACTTCCTCGACAGAACAGGATCTGAATGTCCGGAGGGGACTTACCTGGAATGCCTTGTATGGGATGAGGAGGACATAGGACATGGCCTCAAAAGGCGGCTGTTCATGGCTACAGTGGAATCAGTACTGCTGTACAGGGCAGAGACATGGACCCTCACAGTACAACAGAAAAAGGCCCTGGATGGCGTCTTCGCAAGAATGCTACAAATGGCACTTGATTGTAACATGGGCAAACCACATCAAAAAGGGAGGCCTCTACAGAGGCCTCCCGCAGACATGGTCATCGAGAGAAGGATGAGGCTGGTAGCAAGCAAGCTGACACTGTGGAAGCCAACCCAAGGCGCAGCTATGAAGGGAAAGCGGTGCACCACCTACGTAGCCACACAGTAGCGTGACAGCGGAGCTAGCAACACTGCAGAGCTCAAGACCCTAATGCTAGACAGGAGGGGGTGGGGGGCAGCTCTAGAGTCCCAAGTTGGTTTCGGCTAGTCCTCACTCTCGCATCGCATTTCAATAGCCTAGCAAAGCAACTTTAGCTAAATAGACTAGTGTTGTGGATTGGGAATATGTTGATAAACCTGTTTGTACTTTGTATCAATGATCAAAGGATATTACAGTGCTGAGGCATATTTCATTTCAGCATGGCTCAGGTGTGCTTTATTGGGATTTTGAAGTGAGTGTGGCAGGAAAGCATATTTTGACAAATGCTTGGCCTGGAAATACCTGTTGTGTTAACTGTTTTTTAGCTGTATCCCACACGTCGCATTTTAAAATGATCCCCAGAACTCTTCCATCCTTCCCCTGCCTTCATATCCTAACATTTTCATTGTGTTTCTGCTCTCCTCTGTGTCTAGGTACACCCTAAAGTGTCGTACCAGGGGGGACTTTGGCAAGGTGACTATGGCGTTTGAGCTGGAGGTGTGCCTCCTGCACAGGCCTGAGGTGGTGGGCGTCCGTCGCCAGAGGCTGAAGGGAGACGCCTGGGTCTACAAACACCTGGTGGAGGACATACTCTCTACCTCCAGTATCAAGGCTGTATAGAAGCAACCCCCTTTTAACATTTCTTGTTTTTTTACTACTGTATTTGTGCATAAAATAAAAACTTAAATGATACTAAATGATAAAGTACAAACCTTATACTTTGTTGAAAGGGGTACCCTCCCCCCCCCCCTTTTTTTTTTTACCAGTACACCAAATCTCTAGACTAACTACAAGACCACTTGTAGATCAGCTATTTTCATTCGACAAATGTTCATAGATTACATTTTGGCATGCCCAGAATAGGGCCTCTAGGGTTTGTGTGGTTAAATGGGTGTATATGTTACAGGGAGATTGGAGAACCAGGGAGATTGAAGAAGGAGCGCTTGTTTTCAGGCAATTCTGTAAAACCAACGCTAGAGGGCAATGCAAGCCAGACTAGAGGGAGAGGTGTGTGTGTGTGTGTGTGTGTGTGTGTGTGTGTGTGTGTGTGTGTGTGTGTGCGTTTGTGCGCACACGCATTGTTTTAGTTTCTCCCTGACACACACACACACACAGTGATCCATGAAAAGAGCTATTCTGTCCCTATCGGTTCACAACTCGGACGGCGCTGATTCGACTAGCAGAGCATCGGCCGGTCAGCGCGGGCACTCACGCGCCTCCTCGGCCTCAAGCTCTGCTGAGTCGGCGTGCCTCCGTCATGGACAATAACTATTATCACGTGTGCGTGTGAACGCGTGTTCAGCGTTCCCCTAGCGTAGCTTCCTGGTTGCTACGTGGGGGGGAACAACAAAAGACAGGTCCGCGTCGCATCAAAGCCCCGCCTCGCCCCGAAGCCCCGCGCCTAAAAACGAGCGCTCTGTCTTCAATCTCCCTGGTTCTCCAATCTCCCTGTGACATATACAGTCCTTTGGCCTTTCTAGAATCATAGTAAAAACATGGCTCATTAAATGTACCTGCATTGCGCATCTTGTCCCTGAATGTTGCATCGGTTTGCATATGCAATATTTGGCATTTTACTTCCTCGTCCATAATTATGTTTAACAGAGTCTGGGAGGAATAGCTGTCTCTGTACAGAGTATAACATCAGTATACCTTCCAGCTCCTTATTTCCATTTCTTGCTATTCTCCCCCTTAGGTGTTGAGCTTTATTGAATCACATTATTAAGCAGAGCATTAATGACTTTGGATGTTTTTATTCGTGTACTGTACATATGTTTACAATTCTTGTTATGCCATTTTACATTTTTGTTTGTATGATGTATCTGTTTATATTTTTGTTGTCTGTCTATGTACCTGTTTGAAATTAATACATGTATTTCCTTTAATAGACATTGATTGTGAGTGACGGCATCTCTGAAATCAAAATAAAAAATGTTCCCAGGTATAACCATCTTGTTTCATAACTGAATGAGTTCAGGGAACCTCTGTTGAATGTGTAGCTGGCTAAGTTCGGTCTGGTTTGGAAGATGTGATACAGCCCGGCAGTCACGGTCAGATGGCCAATGGCGGTGCAGAAAGACATTGAGGAGGATAACGTTTATTTTACACACGGTTTGATTGGCTCTTGAGCAGCAGCCGTGGCAGTGTGCTGCAGAAAGGCATGAAAGAAAAACACATTAAAAAAGGCATGGTGGCCACATGGGTAATGTCAAACAGCCAATAGGAGATAAACGATAAGATGTTAAATTAATTAAACCAATATTTTCACATTTACACAGACCAGTCATGTGTATAGTGAGCTAGATATATATCAGTCAGTAGTAAAGGCCCTTTGCAGTCCACACAAACTACATCACCCACAGGGCAATAATGGGCAGAATGCCCAGGCAGCAAACTAAACATGCTGCCACAGCCACACGGTGCAGCTGTAGCCTTCATGAAACAAGAATCATAGCTTTTAACTGCAATGTGGCTTCTGTCATCGGCCATCTGCAAAATAAATTCTTACCATAGTTTTCCTCACCAATGTGTTCATAAACGTGTCTACTAACACCTCTCAATTAGTTCCAACCCAAATCCTCAGGGGAAATTCGTGGGAGCCAATCAAATTTGGGGTACTCGGAGGGCCTGGATGAAAAGCTGACAAAAAAGGTACAACTGGCCAATATCAGCTTGTGGAACGTCAAAATAGGGGTTTTGGGGGGTGCTGAATCTAAACTAAATTCCTGAATCTAAACTAATTAGTTTTGAGCAAAAAATTACACCCTGGCCATGAAATCTGCCACGTACTTGTCATGTGTGCCAAAGACACGTAGGCCTAAACCTAACTACAACCTGACCAGTGATTCCGAATCAGGTGTCCCCCTCACTGCACTTGGGGCTGGGCGTGGCCAAGACAGGTCAGACAGCACAGATAGATATGTACAATCACCTTGGACCGCTTTAATGATCCTCAGGCTGTTCTTGGTGTGTTTTCCCTGTCAGGTGAAGTGCGTGTGTAGCCTATTTCAGACATGATGGGCACTGGAACACATGCTTTTCTGATCCTTAACGACACATAATGAAGGTTAATGAATGAGCGCTGTTGGTAAAATTGGTCAAAGATCATTGTTATGGCAGAAAAAGCCAGGGGGGTTGGGGATTACTATATCTGACTGATTAAATCATTATTATATATAATAGTCTTCTCTTCTATTCGACGATGTTGCTTAGTAATTATAGTACATTCTGTGACATTCTTGCTGTTGGTCTCCAGTTGTTCTCCTTGGCATCCCAGCAGGGAAGCGGAGGGTAATGGTGGGTAAGCTGACGATAAGGGGGGTTAACCTTAATGAAGGTGTGGAGTGGCATGGTAATTCAGGGGGGGGGTGGAGGCCATGGGTGGAGGGTGAACCACCCTCCCTGATCCAGTGTGTGTGTGTGTGTGTGTGTGTGTGTGTGTGTGTGTGTGTGTGTGTGTGTGTGTGTGTGTGTGTGTGTGTGTGTGTGTGTTGGGTGGGGGGCAAGGGAGCAGCAGATGCCACCTGTCAAAGGCCTCACCAATAAGAAAGATTATCACCTCTGCGCTTCTTCATCCTTCCATTTCTCCTTTTCCTTCTCTCTCTCTCTCTCTCTCTCAATTCAATTCAATTCAATTCAATAGGCTTTATTGGCATGAAATGTGACAAAGAACATAACAATATACAATCAATGAAATGACCTCTCGCTCCACAGCACCACTGATGTTATGATCTCTCTCTGATGTTAATTGATTGATCAATGTCACTCTTAATTAATCAGTAATCAATAGAAAGATGTAGCCTACGGAAAAGATACATGACCAATATGAACCGGTGTCCTGTCCACACATAAGAGATATACGTATGTACTGTATTATATATATATTCTCTCTCTCTCTCTCTCTCTCTCTCTCTCTCTCTCTCTCTCTCTCTCTCTCTCTCTCTCTCTCTCTCTCTCTCTCTATATATATATATATATACTGTATATACTGTATATACTGTGTGTACACACACACACACACACACACACACACACACACACACACACACACACACACACACACACACACACACACACACACACACACACACACACAGTATATGTATTATGTATGTAAAATCTCAGTTGAGTCACTCCTTTACATTTTGTAAGAATTCAAAGTCGAATGCTTTTCTTTCTTTTTTTTAAGCCTCTTCACACCTACACAGGGGGCGCTGCTGTCCCAAAACTGCCATTTCTGTTCACTCCATGCTTGTTTGGAAACTAGAGGAAAAAATGCTATGTGCACAGCAGCCATATTGTAAATAAATTAGGCCTGTTCTCCTTCACAGGTGATACCAATGATACTAATGAAGACTCTTCCATTCTGGTCAAACAGAGTCAGGGTGCTGATATTGTGAATGTGCTTGTTGTTCTCACTGGAAACACTCTGCTACACCAGTGGGTCTCAAAAAGTGTCCTTGAGGGGGTTCCAAATGGGTAAGTGTAGTACAAATGTAACCAAATGGGTTCCATTTGTACACTCTTTGAGTTATGGTGATCCTTGAAAATTCAAACGTTTGAGAACCACTGTTCTAAATGGAACAGAGCCTTCATTAGAATCACTGGTATCACCTGTGAATTTCACTCCACTGTGGCTGCTGTCCATAGAGCCTAGCCGTAGAGGACACAGCTAGTTTACAGCACATTGCAGTGTGGAATCTGACCTCTCACAGGAAACTTTCTACCAGCATAGGTAACAAGTGTTATGTCCTGAGAAAAATATCCTGATTCAGTTGCAATGTCCCTTTGAACCAGTGCTTGTATTGATGAAGTCTTGCATCTAGCAGCAGCATTGATAACAGGTTCAAGTGTGGTAGGATGTTAGTATCAGATCAAATGTTCTTTTGTAATTTTCAGGCTGTGGAGGCGGTGGAGGCATGAGGCTTCTGTTGGCGAGTGCACTCATTGTCCTTTTCCTGTGTAAGAGAAACTTTATCATATTTTACACAGCACCACATTTTAGTGATGGTGGATTAAATGTTTTGGTTCCCTCCACCAGTTGCATTTCATGCCTCATCCTTTCTTTTTCTTTATTTTAGTAATTAATTTTCTGTCTCTTCAGGGCTTCACAATGCACGGACCTCAAGTGAGACCATGTATGGAAGACCTTGTCAGGTGAGCTACACAAAGTGTACATGGAAAATCCCTTATGGATTCATGTTTACACTCTCGGGGTTAAATTAACACTGAGGATTCTAATGTGTGTGTGTGTGATATCATATAGTCTAGTGCTGCACGATTCTTGCTCAAATGTGAATCACGATTTTCCTCCATAAGAATTGAGATCACGATTCTCTTGTAAATATAAAAATATTAAGTAAAAAATAATAATATATAATTTAAAAAAAAATTGCCATAATTTAAAATCGAGATTGCATAGGTGTCTGAATCGAGATCACGATTAATTGTGCAGCACTATAGTCTACGCATTGTAATCTAGCAGTTTTGGGGAATAATGTCAAGGAAATCGTCATGTAGGGAGACCACTTTCAACCTGGCGTCCCTATTTTGGGCATGTCATAGGTGAAAATTCACAAATCTTCAAAAAATGGCAGATCTACAAGCTCACAACATGTTGGGATATGACACGTTGTTAGCGTATAGATCTTCTATTTTCACTATTAATCAAACGAGAAAGTACTAAGTGATTAAGACTGGGTAAAAGGCAACACCCTTTACTTTACTTATACCCAGAGTTCATCTGTGAGTGAGACAGCAGTCTCTCTCCTCCTGTCTCCTTTGTCTGTCTACTCCTGGTTGTTCTCAACACTGGTCCGGCTCTTCCTCTCTGCCCCGGCCGTCCTTCTGAGCTGCCTCTACTACACCCTCCTCTTCGTCGTGGCCCTGCCCTGGTGCGTTGCCACGTTCTGTCTCTCCCTGCTGCTGACATGCCTGCGTGTAGCCTTGTATCTGTTCCACCTGGCCTTGGTGGTCGGGTTGGTGGCCATTTTGGTCCTCACACGCCACAAAATGGCTGACGAGAATGTGGCCAAAGAGCGGAATGAACTCAAGAGTTGCAACCCCAAGGCTGGTTTGAGACATTTGTTTGGTAGCCGAATTGTGCAACATGGATAAGATATTTTTTTTAAGTGATGTTCTTGTTATTTTGTACTGTGACTGTATGTTTAAGTAAAGATCTCATTCTGTGGATATTTTATTAAATAAAAGTATACTGCCAGAAAATCGGCCGCACCTCTACTGTTCATGTGTGCCGAAGACCTGTAGGCCTAACCTAACTACAGCCTGACCAGTGATTCCAAATCCGGTGTCCCCCTTTCTGCACTTGGGGCTGGGCGTGGCCAAGACAGGTCAGACAGCACAGATAGATACAAACACCTTAGTAGTCCATGAGCCAGAGCCCCAAAATTGAGCAATTATTATCGAAAGAGTGGGCAAAACCAAACCTATATTAAATTGTTCATAGGGTCAATACGAGTAAATAAATATATGATAACCTCTCCACAGAAGCAGCTTTTTCATGGTTATCACACATTTTGTAATTTTCCCCATACGTACATGACAGGTGAAAAAATGACAAAATTTAAAAAAGAGTTATCATAATGAAACTTCCTGAGTTGATTACTTACATGAAGACAATGATTTATCGTATTACAAGTTTTCTGAAATTGTATATTTAAATATGCAAATTAGGCATTAGGAAAATATGCCTGAATTTGCATAACTTTCCAGAATCAAACATTGGAACATTGGACAAAGCAAGAGTCAACATTCTTATTTCATTTTGTTAATATGTTGAAGTCAAAGGTTGTTAACGAGGGAATATTCAATATCTGGCTCCATTTTGGGGCTTTGGCTCATGGACTAAATGCCGAATTTGCATATTTAAATATACAATTTCAGAAAACTTGTAATACGATAAATCATTGTCTTCTTGTAAGTAATCAGCTCAGGAAGTTTCATTATGATTACTCTTTTTTAGATTTTGTCATTTTTTCACCTGTCATGTACGTATGGGGAAAATTACAAAATGTGTGATAACCATGAAAAAGCTGTTCCTGTGGAGAGGTTATCATATATTTATTTACTCGTATTGACCCTATGAACAATTTAATATAGGTTTGGTTTTGCCCACTCTTTCGATAATAATTGCTCAATTTTGGGGCTCTGGCTCATGGACTATAGACCGCGTTAATGATCCTCAGGCTGTTCATGACTGCATGGTATGCATCCTGGTGATTTTTCCCTGTCAGGTGAAGTGCATGTGTATTTTAGACATGATGGGCACTGGAACACATCCCTTCCGATCATTAACTACACAATCACCACATAATAAAGGTTAATGAATGAGCGTTGTTGGTAAAATATTGGTAAAAGATCATTGTTGTGGCAGAAAAAGCCATGGGGGGGTTATTACTATATCTGACTGATTAAATAATTATCTTTGGTTTGATCATTATTTAATTATTTGACTTCCAGCAATAATAGCCTTCTCTTCTATTAGATGATGATGTTGCTTAGTAATTATATCACACGGCACAAAATGGCTGACAGCGGCGTGGCTGACGAGAATGTGGCCGAAGAACGCCAACTTCGCCAAGGCTGGTTTGAGAAGTGTATTTGGCAGCCGAATTGTACAACATGGCTAAGAGATTTTTAAAGTGATATTGTTATTTACTGTGACTGTATGATCTCATTCTGTGTCCCTGTGGATATTTTATTGAATAAACTTATACTGTACTGTGAAGATCTCATTCCGTGTCCCAGTGGACATTTTATTTAATAAACAATACTGTACTGCGGTTTTTACAACATACTGCATTCTATATAAATTGGGTTTGTGGTAGTCTTGCCACTTGTAGAAGCAAGAAACAAAGCATTGATTAGTGTGTCTTTGTAACCTAAATGAGGGTGAAAATGTAACAGCTAGCTAGTTTTTTTTTCCTTTCTCTCTCCTCTCCCCCTCCCTCCCTCGCTCTCCCTGGATCTGGCTCCCAATTATTTACGGATTGTTTTCCTCCTTTTCATCTACAGATGTTATAATTAGACATGTCTGTCATATGGAGATGAGAGGGTAAGAGAGAGAGATGGAGAGGGATAAAGGAACATTTTCTGCACGCATTGTGTCAGTGGCAGATATGGGAGATACACCCGTGCTTATTAAGGCATGCAAACCGTATTCCTGAGAAAGAAAAACTCATAACACGAGTTAACAAATAGAAAAAAGTACAAACGGTAGACAAGGCAACGAGTGTTATACCAGCTGAAGAACACTGGTGAGACATTCAAAGACTCCATGTACTATACCTGTGGCCTTTTTATTTCAAGCAATAGAAGACATTATTCATGAAGCTGTTTGTTAATGGAAATGTCTAATCGTGCTCTATCCAAAGCTCACAGCCTTTTACAAGTAATCTGTAAAGTTTGTGTGAGAGTGGAAAAAGACAGCCGGGGAAAGAGAGAGAAACTATAGGCTGGATCATAGAGATTTATTACATGGTCGTGGCATAATTAGCATAAAGACTGGACTGGCCCACTCAAGCAGAGAATTAAAAACCTTAATTGTGCTGTCAGCCTTCCACTCTCTCTCTCTCGCTTTACCACTGCTGACTCCTTCATTCCACTCGCATTTCGTTTTCCAACCTCCTCATCTCTTTCTGCCTCACTCTATCTGCAGCGATGATGAAGTATTGTCAGTTCACCCTCTTTAATTGTTGATGGTACACGGAATGCAGGGTGGTTTGTGCATGTCTGAGGGATGGATGGATGGATGAAGGAGGTTGGCTATTTTGAGTCTGGAGGGAAGAGATGCAAATATAGAGAATCATGTCTTCAAAAATTGAGATGGTATATCTTAAAAAGAAAAGAAAATTAGTCATTGAAGAAAGGAGGTATTGGTTCACAAAAGGTGTTATTTGTCAATAACTTAAAATATTGCATAGGATGGGGAAGCGTGCACAAGGAATCTGAATGCAGTGAGACAAGGCAAATGTGCAGCTATGAGGACTGAGGCAGTGAATGAAGGAATGGAAAACAGAGGGTTTTTACTCTGGACTTGTGGAGTTTCTGTTTGTGTGTATCTGCTGTCAACACTTCCTCTGCAACAGCAAGACGAGGTTAAGGCTCAGACAGAGCCCTCTCACACTGCCTCTCCCTCAGCGCTGACAGCTCACACATTGTGTGTGTGTGTGTGTGTGTGTGTGTGCAGGCTCGCACAGTGGCACTCCCAACATGTGCTTTCTTAAACTTTACACTGTATTCCTTCTACCTCTTTTAACCTATATCTTCCCTCGCTTTCCAGCATGGTTTCTCTCATTCCCACCCCCCCGTCTATCTCTCCCTTTGATCCCCAGTCTCTTTCTGTGTCTTTTACTTTTGCTCTCCCTTCCTCATTTTCTTTCGCTGTCTCTCTCCTGCTCCCTCTTTCTCTTTATTTTGCCCCCCCTCGTTCTCTCTCTCTTTCTAATTGGTCTTTGCTAGGTTAGCTCAGACAGCCCTATTCATCATAGCACCATCCTCAGAGACAAACCCTCAGGGAGAGAGAGAGAGAGACAGTCAGACGGGAGGGCAAGAGGGCCTGCCGCTTGTCAGCCCACTCCTCTCCTCTTTTTCCCTCCGTTATTTTTTAGCCTCTCTGCTCATAGATGTCAGTTTTGCTGAGGGAGGGAGGAAGGAGTGAACGTACGTAGACACATTAGTTAGGCTATTAGCTCAACAAGTTTTCTTCCATGCCTGTCAATGGTCCAAAGCGTGCGTGCACGCGCGCACACACACACACGCACACGCACACGCACACGCACACATCTGACATTTGTAACATGTACTAGTGTGAGGGGGTGTTTGTGAGTGACGGACAGCCAAGGAAAGAAAATACTACATGGAACTACATGTCTTGTCATTCCTGGTGCCTGGGGGCATTAATGGGTGTAACACGGCATATAAGCACTCCGTACGTCTCACTCATCATTACCACAGTACAGTGTCACTGCACACTGTGTGTGTGTGTGTGTGTGTGTGTGTGTGTGTGTGTGTGTGTGTGTGTGTGTGTGTGTGTGTGTGTGTGTGTGTGTGTGTGTGTGTGTGTGTGTGTGTGTGTGTGTGTGTGTGTGTGTGTGTGTGTGTGTGTGTGTGTGTGTGTGTGAACAGTCCTGTAAAGGGCAATGAGGAGCATGTAAAGACCCAGTCCATGAGGTCCAAATGTCACCTGTGATAAGGTCAAAGTAGATACTTGTAGATAAGTAGATAAGTGTGTCTTGTAGACATCTTGCTATAACTTTTCTTTCTATCTTCAGATGCAGATGTAACCACCATATAAGTTACTTGCAGGGTTTCTTCTTTAAGTGTGTTGTACAACTGTCCTGTTCATCTATAACTTAAAGGTTCCCCAGTTCTTAACTACCATAATAGTATAGATGCTGGTTAGTTGGAGCTATAATGGCTGTCAGGCAGATATCTTGTAACTCCATATTGTTTTAACAAATTAAAGCCCTAATTTATACTTTGTCGCATGAGTGTTGCACAAAAAGTAGCAAAAATAGCTGATCTACAAGCTCACAATGCATCGCAAGCTTGTAGATCTGCTATTTTCTCTATTTTTGAAAGGGGGGGTCTACATTTCAAACAAAATCCCTTTAATGACATGCCCAAAACAGGGACAGCAGGTTGATAGTGGTTAATTCTGTGGGATTTATAAATGTACTGTATAACCAATGACAAGTATTAACAAGAACTAAATAATAACTGCATTGGAGCCATTGGAGCAAAATAAATTCCATTTCCTGAAAAGTAAAAATGGTTCAGTTTGTACATACAAGGTTTCTGCCCGACAGTGACGATATATAGTACAGTAGATGCAGACTATGGGGGAGCTATAATGGCTACCTCTGTCTGGAGCCCATTACCATGGTGATAAAGATTAAAGTGAATATACAACCCTAGCGGTGTATATGCCTGACCTCCCTTTCTCATTATGTCATTTTATTTTGTCAGTGCGTTCACCTTTCCTCACCTCTCCCAGTTCCTCCATTCTGCTCAGAGACCATCACATCCCATACAGTAGCTTCCACTCCTATCATCTCTTCAGCATCCTTCTCTCATCTCCCTTCCCCACATTCCATTACAGGCCCTCTTCGCTAATCAGCCAATGCCCAATTATACTCCTTTGCTCCGGCATAGCCTCCCTACGGGGGCTCCGCAGGGCCAAAAAGCACCGGTGCTGACTGACGTTAATTTGCATGACTTCTTGCCCTCCATAAGTATCACTGTTGTCTGTTGTCTCCTTTCGTACATTAGGCCAGGAGAGCAAGAGGAGGAGGAGAGATGTTATGTAATCTAGAAAACTTAGAAGGGAGCAGTTTCGCAGATTTTTAAAGGCTAATGCATACTGCATCACTTGCCAAAAGTAACAGATTTTCAACTAAAATATGCAATTCATGTGCACAGAAAAACAGTGTTCATTTCACTCAGAGTTTTACACTGTCAGAGTTAAATTAACACCTGTTTAGTTGACCTCTGAAATTCTATATTCTATGCTGCTCTGGGTCATAAAGGGACAACATTACTAAAGAGATCAGAGCATTTTATTAACCATACTAGACTCTGCTTTCTTCTTTTCAAACCAGATGTGGAATTTAACTCACTCTCTAAATCTGAATGAGGGCTGATGGAGATGGTATTAAAACTAGCAGCCAAATAGCCTTGCAGGGATGGGATTCATTGTCACCCATCCCTGGCAAGGTGGCTAATACCTTGTCTCATCACAAGATCTCCACCCAGCTGTTGCAGCTTACTAGAGCAGGATAATGTGTGAGTATACTTCAATACAAATGTAATCACTAACATATTATTTTATATTTTGATGGGAGGCTATTATTAAAGGCAATGGCTCTGTATTCAGAGGATGCGCAAAAGAACATTCTCCTGCCCTTGATAGGCCTACGACAAGGCTTTGCTCTTGGGGTTGGCTTTAGTGCTTTTAGCTGGCAAAGAATCAAAACAATGCACGCGCAGACACACACACACACACACACACACACACACACACACACACACACACACACACACACACACACACACACACACACACACACACGCAGACACAATGCCCAGTCATTCTGGTGTCCTGGGCATGCACCCAAGCTGGGGACAGCATGGCCTGTGTCTCAAGCTGGGTGTGTGCTGTTTTCTGTGTGTGTGGCGTGTTGTCGCCATGTCATGGCTTGTGTCCTATTATCACCTCCTAGCCCCCCCTCCACTCCTGCCCCCCCCCCCCCCCTTCTGGACTGGGCCACCCGCCAAGAGTGCAGCACTGGTGCGCTCCATTCACCCAGTACAGAGGGAGAAAGGGCAGCGTGGCTAATTCACCCCTCTAGGCCACCAGATGAGAGCTTTGTCCCTGGGATGGAGGCAGCGCTACAGTACGAGGGTTAAGCCTAATTTATGCTCCGTCGCACGACGGTGTCACGCGCCCGAAAATAGCAGATCTACAAGTTCACAATGCGTGGCATCTGCGACGTGCTGTGTGTTTGTAGGTCGGCTATTTCCGATGTGCGACGCCGTCGTGCGAGGAAGTATGAATCGGGCTTCAGGCTGAGAGACTTCATGTGGCCTGCGGCTCTGAAGGTCCATAAATACATGAAGTGTGAAATGTGACACTGGGTGTTAAAAAAGGGTTCACTTGTCTTGCACCAACCAAAAATCTGTTGTTACGCGTGAGTGCACGCATGTGTTGGCATTTTGTGAATGCACTGAAGTAGGGACACAGAGACTTTAAACTCCCAAAAAAGTATTTTTTTATTCTGAAGAACCAATAAAATTATGGCAATTATTTACAAATAATTACTTCTTAGCTTCACATTACAGGTACATAAATTGAATAATTCACCAACAACAGTCACTCAGGTGGACGGATGGACAGGTACACATACTTGTTATGAAGAGATGCATCCAGCAAACTGCAATTTAATATTTCACAGTAAGATTCAACCCAGGAAATAAAACAATAATATTAACAATAGAATTATAAAAATAAGCATAATAACAAATTTACCATTTATTTCCAGTTTTCTCAACAAAATTGGTCACATTTAAAAATAAAAGAAAGAACATAAAAGAGAAATCAAGTGATATGATATCTTTGGCAAATTCGCACTGCAGTAAAATACATTCAAATATTAAGACAACACATGACGCACAAAGAGAAAAACACCGATTTTGTTTGCAACTACTAGAAAATTGAATAAAAAACATACACATTTTCTTAAAGAAGCATTTCTTTCAATTCACAATTTTTTTTAATCCTCCCCTCCAGAATATTGAAGGCATTTCTTATCTTCAGTCATTTTGTGTTTTTGTCTGTAAGTCTTTTCAGCATTTTCATATGTTATTTTTTGTTATTTTCTTTACAAGTACAGTATCTATCAATATAACAGGCATCACAGGCTTTGGTGAATGTTAGATATGTTAGATGTTTCCCAAATATTCACTTTGACAAAGAGCAAGTGAGCTCAGTCTTTTAAAACCTAATTCATTTGTGTTTGTATTTATCTTTGCATACTGCGTGTTTGTTGGTTGGTTCGTTTGTTTGTTTTATTTATTTATCATTTATTTATTTTTTACCAAAATGGCACAGATATAAATATCTCTTTAACACCCCAGATAAGAAGCCATGGACACAAAAAACTCCAGATTGTTACACGAAAGGCCACAGTAAGGTGAAAAATCATCATGTTATTTTTCTTTTGATTGAAATATATCTGTTTAAAAAGTACAGTAGACTTTGTAGGCTGAAGCATGTATATTTCTCCTCTTCCACTGTTGAATAATATTAAGATGTACAGAGCATTGTAACATTCCAGATCTGTCCTGTGCCTTGCTATATCAACAAGCATGAAACAGATTGTGCCGCTAATTGCTGTCAAGATGTGACGTTGAAATCCCCTCAGGTCTTACAAAGGCAGAGTGCCCATCGTCATGAATTCATATTGAGATACAGTCAAGTGATGTACATAGAAAAACCTCAGTGGGAAATTAGAAAAAAGAGTAATTTGCCATTGTTTTGGTTTGGTATGCTATTTTAGGGTCTGGGTTTAGATATTTGTGTACGTTTCACGGTGTGATGCTATTGTCATGATCGTTTAACTTTTTCTAAATGCTTCATAGGTACATGTGTAGGGGTAGAAAAGAAACGGAGTAGCATGTGTTTTTACAGAACACCGTGTAGGGTAAATCAATGTACGGGTGGCCATATTGCCATTGAAATGACCTCACTCTGGCACAAAACCTTTTTCTTCATTCCTACGCAGGACATTCAGACATGACTGTGAGCATTATGTGTGAAACCTCAAAAAAAGAAATGTCAAAAAAGGATTAATAAGGCCGCCTGAAAGACAGAGGACTTTTTTTGTGGAAGGTCACAGGACTGAAACCAATGGAATAGTTTTAATATTCCTAATCCTGGTGGTGTGTTAGAGCTACGGGAGGAGATATGATTGGGGGGGGGGGGTGCTTGGAAGACAAGTGTGTGAGATATGATGAGATTAGGGCTGAGAGGGGGGGGGGGGGGTGTAGAGAAAGAGACTGGATGAGGTTCTGATGGCACAGCAGGTTTGGGCTCCCCAGGGGAACACAGAGGCCATGAGGGGAGGGGTGGGTGTTCACCATTCCACAGAGGACAAAAGGAGAGAGAGAGAGAGAGAGAGAGAGAGTGTGTGTGTGTGTGTGTGTGTGTGTGTGTGTGTGTGTGTGTGTGTGTGTGTGTGTGTGTGTGTGTGTGTGTGTGTGTGTGTGTGTGTGTGTGTGTGTGTGTGTGTGTGTGTGTGTATGTGTTTGTGAGAGAGAGAGAGAGAGAGAGAGAGAGAGAGGGAGAGAGAGAGAGAGAGAGGAAAGAAAATATGTGTGTCAGCGCATCTGTATGTACATTAGTGTGTGTGTGTGTGTGTGTGTGTGTGTGTGTGTGTGTGTGTGTGTGTGTGTGTGTGTGTGTGTGTGTGTGTGTGTGTGTGTGTGTGTGTGTGTGTGTGTGTGTGTGTGTGTGTGTGTGTGTGTGTGTGTGTGTGTGTGTGTGTGAGAGTGTGTGTGTGTGTATGGCCCATGCCTTCCATATTTTCTACAGTACCACCCACAATGACAGTCACCCCTCACTGCTGTATTCAATGTCATGGCTGCCAATCAAAGTGACTCCGGGCCAATGAGAATCTGTTCTTTCCCCATGTGAACCAATTAGGTCAAAGCAATGGCAACGCAAGGTGTGTAACAATGAGATGCATAGTTAACAAATAATCCTATTAATGTATCATTGTATTCTCTGTTATATTACAAACATGAAATTGGATTTGGCCTGTTTTGTTTTGTGCCGTACTGTAGCTTCTGGAGAGTGGATGCAGGGAAGCACAAATGGATTCACATTCACAAGGAGAATGATTTTCAATCAATATTTCTTCAAGTTGGCAGTATTTCTTGTGTGTGTGTGTGTGTGTGTGTGTGTGTGTGTGTGTGTGTGTGTGTGTGTGTGTGTGTGTGTGTGTGTGTGTGTGTGCGTGTGCGTGTGTGTGTGAGGGTCTGAGAGCGAGTGAGTGAGTGAGTGAGTGAATGTCTCTGTTTTATTAAAATAAAAAAGAAACAATCCCAAAGGGGGCAACGTATTACCAATACAGTAAAACAGAATGTGGTTTCTAATAAAAAAAAGTACAAGACACCTCAAATAAATATGCAATAATAAATTATAGGCTTGGAATTGGTTGGTTGCTTTCTTGGCTTATTGTTCACTTTGTGCCTTTGTCAGTATTGACTCCTTGTCAGGCTCTAGAGGCTCCTGCTTTTAGAGTTGCGGTAATATTTTTTTAGTACAATATATAGATCCTTGTCTGAAGTCTGCAATTGGATTGGTCCATCCTGCTTGCATCCTGGTTATTGTACAACAGTTGTGGCGTGATAGCCTATGTATCCCCCCATCCTGTGCAGGTGGGCTGAGATACATTTAGGCGGTTTAAGGGGGTATGCTTGATATTTTATTGACACACAGTCAGTTGGGGAGGTGGTGTGGGGGGTGGGGGGTTATTCATATATAAAACTAAAGGCACTGTCCTCGTTTTAAGCTGGTGTGGTTCAGGTTCAATAATGCCTCAGAAAGATCAAGAGAGAATGAGAAATAACGAGGGGCTCACACTGCTGTGCACGCTGGCAGCGCAACGCGTGAACCGCTTTTAAGAATTTTCTTTAGAGTTGCGTACACACAACTTTAAGGTCTACGAATGTAAAGGACCCCTTCTATCACTATGTCAAAACCCAGAAACAACATGGATTGAAAAACTAACAGCTTTGTTCATTATTTCATAGGTATATGTTTATATAGCTATATTATGTTTTGTCTCACGCTGCAGATTTGGTGCCTCCAATCTGTAAGCGAATAAAACTACGCAAGTAGCAGTGAAGCGCTACAGTTAGCCACACGTACTCAAAACAAACATAAGATTTGTAAACTCGCAGACAATGGCTAAACAACACCACACACCTCTTAGTCTTTTTATTTTAAAGAAAGCTCATCACTAAAACCTAAATTCAAATAAGAAGTACTTGAAATTGCTATTGACATTTTGACTTCTCTTTCGCCGATTACTGTACAAATCTTGTATGGACACGAGTGAGACAAGAAACTGCTACGTGAATACAGGTTTAGGAAGACTTCGCCCCTGGACATACGGTAGATCTGGGATCAACGTGGGATTTCAAAGCACTAAGCTCTCAAAAATTGAAGGGAAAACATAGTACTGATTTAAGACCAGTCCTAAGGGGGAAATCTGTCCTCCCTATTCTCTACATGAATGGGTAAGGCCTCGACCCTGGTGTCATGCATTGTCACAGCGCAGAACTGATGTAGGAGTGACATAAAAAAAGAAAACAGTTTTACTTGTTCTAGAAAGAATGTTTTAAAGGAAACATTTTCACTATGCTAAACAGTACAAGGACAAGTCATCAAGAAGGGAAATAACAACAAATTCATGGTTTCAAATGCAAGTTAAAAAGTAAACTGTCGCCTCTAAATGATGATTGAGTCTCTTTGTGCTTTTGTAGTTAGTCAGCCGGTCCACTGGGGGGGCTATCTTTGGGGAGTTTAAAGAGAGCGAGCAAGAGAGAGCAAGAACGAGAGGGTGCCGCTACTTCCTGACTGTTCATTAGCATATTCAGGAAGCAAATAGAAATGTCTTATTAAATGACACCTGTGTCCACTGACTCAGGCGACACAGTATAGACAGGAAATTGGGATCATATCACGTTAATAAACAAAGGACTTAATTTCATACTGAAAGATTTAAGATTTCATATTTTCACTGCATCATCACCACCATCATCATCATCATCACTATTCTAGCACAAAATTGTGACACAGATTATAAGTCATTACAGGCATCCACTCTTATTACAGAGTGCAACACAGGAAATGCTCTAAATATATTACTCTGTCTCTCCTCCAATATAAATAGCTCTTAATCAGGACTAAATCTTGGCAGGGGAGGTTGGATAGCGCCTCCCTGTACAATAACACTCCCTGGTTGATTTGATTTTGGTCTGAGGAGAACATGTACACTATTCACTCGAGAGGGCTCAGGATCAAGGCTGTGCTTTGCTAAAAGGCCTGCCTGTTGACCAGTGCCTTAGGATGCAATTCTGAGCTCGAGAATACACCTTCTGCATCACACAGCTGTGACTATAGCTTGCGCTGGCTGCGACTGTGCATTGGAATTGTGTAACTGAACACTCCCATGAGAAAGCAAGGTACCCCATTATGAATGGACCACAATCCCTGTGGAAAAGGGAGATTGAACTGTTGTTGCTGACCCGTCACCAGACGAGCAACGTGGCCATTCACAGCTATGAGATTTAGATTGTCTTTACACCACCATAGAATGGCATAGATTAAAACATTGATTGATTGACTATGTATCGATAAATACTTTAGCTATAGTCGGTTCTTTAGTTTCTAAAAGATGTGCACAGATAACAGAGCGCACAACATCTCACTGAGGAGGAGTATACGAAGAGAGTTAGAAGGACTGCTTCTGCTCGTACATGGTTAGCTTGAGAACACAGACGTTTTGGACATTAAAAAAGGTGCCTTGGTTTAGCATGGGATCATTCAAATCACTAGTATTCAGCCATTTTTGCAAGCATAAAGTCAGTCCGGTTGTCATGGCCAGTTATTAACCTCATAGCATGTTATAGTAGATGGTCACATTAGGGGCAGTAATAGCCAGTGACTCAGTAGAGCAGCCCAGCGGGGCATCAGCTGGACTAACACTCTTAAGTCAATGAAGGGAAAAGTCAAACTTCACTGACATGAAGATGTTTGTAAGCAGGCTTGTGTTGGACAGTGCTGGTGCTATCCGTCCTCTCCTCTCCTCTCTTCTCCTTCTTCTCATCCGACTCTTCTCTCAGTGGAAGGGGTCAATGACGGTCATAGGCAGAGGCTGTTGCCGCGGTGGCAGGCCCTGCCCCCCGCGATGTACTGTAGTAGTACGGCGACCCTAGGGATGCACACATACATGCATATGCATAAAAGATATACACAGTATATTCAAGCAATACCACACGAGAGGGAGTGCTGTTGTACGGTATTATCTATAATGTATATTCAGTCATAATCCCAGCTGTGCTGATGTACAGCAAAACAGCACCACCTTAAGTGTGATATTGCTTTAGTACAACAGTTCTATAAGCGCCATTTATTAGTTAAAGTAATACTAGGTAACTTTTTCAACAAAACTAAAGTAAAATTGTATATCTTTTGTGAGTGGCAAATGTTTCACCACACCCACTCCATGAATTTCACCCCCGAAAGCCTTTTATAAACGGTAACTAAAGCTCCACTGGCTAAGAGAAACGATCCACAGATAGTATAAAACAATTAAAAGAACGCTTTTTGAAACGCTTCCGTCTTCCGGTGAAAACAAATGGAATTCTGGGTAACGCAGGAATAGACGAACGGCCTGCAGTGACGGTAATGACCAGCAGAGGCTGCTAAAAATCGTTATTTGTGGACCTGCATTGTATTACTTTAACAGTAATAAACATATTTGTATGTATTTATTTGATCATTTATTTACACAAATAGTTCTGCATTTGGACTGGGACTGCATTGTTTCCAAGCTACATCTGGCGTAGTCGGCAGGACGTGGAGAGTGAGGTCCTCGCGTGAGGGACATGAGGGATGTCGTGCGCGGCGTGAAGTGTGAAGCGCGAGGATGTGCTCCAAAAACCGAGGGGGTAGATGTAATGCCCTAGAAAAGACCCGGCCACAACAACTCTGCCAACTCGGGCTCAGCTCTATTGGCACGGTAGGTTGTGCGTCGGTTTGACGAGTGGGAGACTGGGGTTTGATCCCGGCCGGCGTGAATTACTACATGAACAACACAAATATTTTCCTGTACATGCTTTCTTGTACTTTTGTATGAACTAACGATTGTATAAATTAAATACCGTATATCATATATAATGAAAATTATTATTGCTAACTTACCCATCTGAGATTAGTTTGTAAATGCAATGCAAAATATGAAGGCCAACAATGAAACATTAGCTAATTAAATAGAAACATTATCACAAATAGAAACAAACATTATCTCGGCAAACTTCAAGCTCCTTCTCTATCTCTTTCTCACACACACACACACACACACACACACACACACACACACACACACACACACACACACACACACACACACACACACACACACACACACACACACACACACACACACACACACACACACGCACGCACAGTCTTAGTGACAGTCTAAGCTGATATAGTGTACAGCTCTACTAGTACTGATCCCTTGAGTCTATTCTCCCCTCAGGGAAGGGGTCAATTCAATACTGTAACTCTGTAGTCTCAATCACACACACACACACACACACACACACACACACACACACACACACACACACACACACACACACACACACACACACACACACACACACACACACACACACACACACACACACATCTGTCTCTGTCACTTCCATCCATCAGATGAGCGGTGTGTTGACAGGCTGTCTGTCCACGGTGCAGGTAATCTCAGGAGGCTCTTTGGGGAAGTGAGGCATTAAGCTGGTCTGACAAACTATTTAGTCTCACTCAAGACTTCAGACACCCTCTCTCCCCTCTGCCTCGCCTCGTTTCTCACCTCTCATCTATCTCCCCTCTCCCCCTTTTTTTGTCGTTTCTCTCCTCCCCTCCCATCGATCTTAGACCTTTCAGTGTCTCCTAATGTCTACCTTGTCCTAACATTATGTGGCCGCTCATCCGTTTTCATACCCAAGTCCACTCCAGGCAAAACTTTAAGTTCTCTGATTTATTCTTTCAACATTCTCTCGTCCATCTTTCTTCCTTTTTCTTTCTTTCTTTTCTTCCCATCAGACCTTCTCCTAGCTTACTATGCTGAGGTTGACGCAGAAGCCTGTGTTTTTCTTTTTTCTTCTTCTATGACTATGAATCTGAGAGCTTCTGAGTTAAGAACATTTCCTCACAATGTTAT
>NC_137604.1:26867352-26869852 GCF_963280865.1 Gymnoscopelus braueri
GTAGAGGTCAACGAACAAGCACAAGTCTCTTCTGGGCTCAAATACAGATACCAATGAGCACACTCTCTCTCTCTCTCTCTCTCTCTCTCCCCCACTCTCTTGCTCTCTGTCTTTTTCAGTCTCACTCTACAGTATGTTTTCAGTGCGTGGCTTTGCACTATCAGACAACCAGCAAAGCAACACAGGTCAAAATTGGAAGAGAACCGACTGTATAAGTCCCTCAGTGTATTTATTTATACAATAGCGTGGGCCGGTGAGCATCAAACGTAGACAGAGGAAATCAGAAGCTCCCGCTAACATACAGTACTATAGGATAAGGATAAGGATAATTCCTTTTAACAGGTCGTTCATGAAAGTCCTTGCGGTCTTGTTTCCAATGAAGAACCTGTGAGCAATTGGGGTTAAGAGTCTTGCTCAGGGACAATTTCATATCATCGGCACATATGCTGGGATAGCTGGAATCGAACCTGGGGCAACCAGGGCAGCTGGTTCCCTAGGCGGGCTCACTAACCACTCAGCTATGGCCGCCCACAAAGGATGCTGGACGGGCTTCAAACTTCCCGTCCAGCTTCAAACTTCATGTGTAAATGTGTTTTGTTTTTCTGTGAGTCCAAAGAATGTGCTGTTCAGTCAAACTCAGATGTTTTGGCCCCTAGAGGGAGCTCTGCTCTGAGGAAAATCACAGAAAAATGTAGTGCTTCTTACTGTGTGTGTGTGTGTGTGTGTGTGTGTGTGTGTGTGTGTGTGTGTGTGTGTGTGTGTGTGTGTGTGTGTGTGTGTGTGTGTGTGTGTGTGTGTGTGTGTGTTGTGTGTGTGTGTGTGTGTGTGTGTGTGTGTGTGTGTGTGAATATGAATATGTGTGTTTGCGTGCATAAGCATAAATGGAAATTCTCTCTCTCTCTCCATCTCTCCCACTCGGCTTGGGCAGGTAATATTCCTTAGTGGTTTGGAGGGCAAAAAGAGAAGTGATTCCTAGTTTTCCCATAGTCCCAGCTCTATGATTCCCTCATTAGAGGAGGGAATGCCGTGGGCCTTGTCCAAGTGCTCCCTTGGTCTACTCTTAATTAACCACTGCCTGTCCCAGAGCCCCTCGGTGCAGTGAGAGGAGGGCAGAGAAAAAAGGAGAGTTCATTTAGGGTATGCTCCCACCTCCTACCTCTCCTCCTCTCAAACTGTGTGTGTGTGTGTGTGTGTGTGTGTGTGTGTGTGTGTGTGTGTGTGTGTGTGTGTGTGTGTGTGTGTGTGTGTGTGTGTGTGTGTGTGTGAAGGCGTTGTGAGCTTGTTGATCGGCTATTTTCACAATATTTATTATTTGACAATTTTGTCTAATGTTTGCATTAGGCCACGGAGCCCCATTTGATATGATATCATCTCTGTTACCCCAATCTACACTATAAAATCCTCAGTGTTAATTGAATTCCAAAAGGGTACGAATGGAACCAAACGGTACAGGTCCATTTTATCCATTTTGTACACTTTCTGAGTTACAGGCGAGTAAGGGTCCATTTGGAGCCCTGGTTGAGAACAAGTGGTTCTCATTTATCTATATTTAAAGCACTTCACCCAATTTCAACTGTATATCTTCTTATAATTGAATGCTCACTAACGCTCATTGTAAGATGGAACCATTTCTGTCAATTCAGACTGTCTCTCAGAGGAGGGCCGTGTACAGTTCAGAAACCTGCCTATACCAGTGACATCATCGGTAGGCAGGTTTGGTCATTTCAAGCAAGATTTCGCACTTTTTTTATGCAAGACTTCTATTTCAGCCTGCTAAATTTCCAGGAAGAGAAAGGTTGTCGTTTCTAATAGCTTGGAATCCCATCGAGGATGTCATTGGGAGGCATGTCTCTGAACTGTCCACAGCCCACAAGTGAGTCTTATAATGTGCATTAGTCATAACCAACTATATGAAGATAGGGTTGAAAATGGACGAAGTGCTCCTTTAAGTGGATGGAGAATAAAATACAAGATGCTAAAACGTATATTATGAAACAGTAGTGGCGATGTGCAATATGCTAATTTCTCATTTTGTGACTGCTGAATAAAGATGCTATAAATATGCAAAAACATTTATCTCCTCCCAGCGTCCCTATGGGGCGAACATTCAGAGTGGAAAAAAGAGCAGGCCTAGTACAGAGTCCGGGAGGACCCCGGTCAACAAAGTATATGGAGTTTAAGGTGTTAATTACCCCAACAATTTGTATTATTGACCTTTTCATATGCTCTCGACAAGTTCTGTTTGGAATCTGCGGCTTCAGTTTCAGAACTGAATCAGGCAAAACAAACAAACAAACAAACAAACAAATCAACCAAAACATGACAGAAACAACAGTATTTTTCTTACCCGGCACCAATGGATAAGACTGTGGGACACTGCCTCCTAGCTCCACCCCTGTCCCGGGATTGGCCAAACTGCTTTTCATCTCGTCCAATCCACCGGCTAGTGAAGCCATGGCCGAATAATCGGATGTCTGGTGAGACAAGGGAAGTTGAAAAG
>NC_137604.1:26873624-26918624 GCF_963280865.1 Gymnoscopelus braueri
ACACCAAACCTCTTGCACGAAAATAGCCGATCTACAAGCTCACAACGCCTGGCAGGGTGAGGCGTTGTGAGCTTGTAGATCTGCAATTTCGGCTAAAAGTTATCCTCAGTATGCTAGGGTTAAAAAAAAAAAAAAGAAAAAACACTTACACTGTCGTAACTCTAAGGACCCTCTAGGGGTCACGGACCCCCCTGTTGAAGACCCCTGCTATAGGCTATCCAACTCGCAAGCTCAAACCAAAATGTGCGTGACAGTGCGTCTTAAAATAAATATATAGCCTAAATAGGCATAGTATGCCATTGCTGTTCGGTGACCTGCTGAAATTGTATGGCCTCACAAAATAAATGCATGTCGACGATATAAAGCAACATTTCATTGAGGAAATACATCAGCATAAGGGTCTAGAAATGTGAAAGAACTAATGGAGGAAAAACCAAGTGACCTCATGCACCGTTGCCCGCCATGTCACGAATGAGTGATCCTTCCAGTCCACTCCTCTTGTGGCCACGACGGGCGGGCAGTGTGCTGGAAGACCTCTCAAGCACTCTAGAGCTCTGTACACCTGTAATGTAGTGTGGCTACCTCTGTGTAACCTGGTTAGGCGTTGAGACTGTTTGTGGTTTCACAAAAGCGGGTCAAGTTCACCTTTTAGTCATGCTTTGTTACCCCTGTGCACCTTCTTTCTCTCTCTCTCTCTCTCTCTCTCTCTCTCTCTCTCTCTCTCTCTCTCTCTCTCTCTCTCTCTCTCTCTCTCTCTCTCTCTCTCTCTCTATCCACCTCCTCCTTTTCTCTTTACTGCATAACTCTTTCCTCCTTCCATCCACATACATTATAATAAAACACACCAAAACCTTGCGTCACAGCAACATAGAGCCAACTCCTCATATACAAATTAGTTTCCACGTGCTTTTGAATGCACTATATGACTCATGTTCAATTGTCACAAGTAGACATATTTATAACGAGACATCCCAGTAATGCAGTTCTTCACGCAGGCATCACATAAAAAAGTTCACGTGTGGCTACAGCGGGCCTATAGAACACCATGTGCACCAGATGGGCTTGTTGTCACAGGGTTAGTGCAGTTACTTACGGTGCATCGCCGCGAACGGGTCGTGCTTACAGTGAATCTCCATCAGTCTGTGTTGCGGGTGCTGGGGGTGAAGGCCCCTTAAGCCACCTGACAGTTCAGGATGAATCTTGAATCTTGAGTTGGTTTCGCGAAAGACCTTGTTGAGCTCCAAAAATGCAGAGAGAAGTTCCTTACAAAAATGTTTGCGCAATTATATATAGACCATAGCTAATCTATATGAAAAAAAGGTTAGTTTGATGGAGCACCCGTGCGTATAAGTATATATGCCCAATTGAAAGAGTGTAAAAAAAAATGTGTTTTGGGGATGAATAAGAGGAAGGGGAATGATTCAAAAATATATATATCAGGCAGGCTCATTCATATAGACCAAAGCCTGGTCGCCCCCCCTTACGCCCTCTGCTTTGGTGCCTCGAAAACCATAAAATAGAATACATACAAAACAGTGCTTATTATCTCCGCTGCTTATTTATAACGGCTAGCCTTAGTCCATGAGGGGAAAAGTTGGGGGGAAATAATATGGCATCCGAACGGGTAATATTTCCCCCGTAATGGAATCCCCCTCACCCTCTCTCTATTTCTCCCTCTCTCTCTCCTTCTCGGTCCGTTGGCCGTGACCCCTGAACTATAATTGAACCAAATGGAGGCGCAAAGACACGAGCCCTGGGCACTCCGAAACGACAGAATAAACTCTTTCTTCGATATTATGTCATCTAAAACCTAAATTTGTACAATTATATTCATTACTAATCCACGGTAGTGGTGGTCCAATTCATTCACTGCACATTCTCGGGCTATGAAGCGTCCTCGGACTTTAAATAAGGTCTTGATAAACTCCCATCAGTGATGCATGTGGAAGAGACACGAACGAGTGCGCGCATCTTGTAGTGTCATATCCACAGTGTAAAAAAAACAACAACTTTGCATGTAATTCAAAAAGAAAAGCCAAAGAAATGTGATTGGAGAGTAAAGCTATTCAGGCTGACTTGAGAGTTGTCATCCCGCTTGTTTTGAACGACAGGTATCACTCTGCTCTCTGTGATGTCCAGTCAGACGCGCACTGCCATAAGCGTGTAGGATTCCCCCGTATGTGTGTTTGTATATTGATTTCTCCGGGTGGGAAACAGAAAACAGTCCTCTCCTGCCAAATGCACCGGTGGTATTTTGTCCAAAGCTATACCGCTCTCTCTCTCTCTCTCTCCCACACTGAGCTGTGTGTGCGTCCCGCTCAGAGCCGCCAGCGACCACAGTGGCGCACGCCGCGTTTCAGGACCTGCTCTCGTGTGGACAGCGCTCCAGCTCTGTGGAACTACCACCATGCGCCGGAGCCCGCCTGTCACTCACAGCCCAAGCCTGCCAATCAGAGCCCCAAGCTCCGGGCACGTCACCGGCAACTCCTGATAGGATCAAGTGGGGACTGCCGTCATTGGCTGGTGAGAGAATCCTGCGGGCGAATGACGCGCGCTGCGAATGGCGCGTCCGCGAATAGGGGAGCCTCGTGAAGCGACGCAGGGTTCAGGGGAGTAGATGATCTTATGTTTAATTTCAATTAACCAAGGTAAAAACCTAATGCCTTTATACCCATTTACACTCCATTTATTCATGTCAATGTTAGATGTTTAATTAATAGAGTATTACCAAAAAAATGAGGCTTAGTTGCAGAAAGGCTTTACAAGAGAAAATGCGAAGGAATTCAAACACAATTGTCCGTCTATGGCCCCAGGCCTGCAGAAAAAATAAATAAATATGCAAACGAAAAAAGCTCATTTTTAGGCATGTTAAACCTATATTAATATAAAATGCACAACGTGTGCTTTCCCAAATAAAATATGTATTATCTTTTCTTAACCTTTTATAGGCTTAATGCGTGAGAGCTTTATGAACACAACACTTTGCATATCTATCCCCCTCTTCAACACAATGTTATAAATCTTTAGCTTCGAGGAGAGAAGCGCGCCTGTATGTGAAACATGCATTTTTACACTCATTACTTAATTGATTGTGGATCCAAACTGTGCCAATTTAATGAAATGCGATTGGCAAGCATCACATTTACACTGAAAACTGAGAGGGATTCAATACGCGTTCGTCCCACCTGACCTGAGAGGGCATATCTAAGCCTCGCTCCTGTAATATTAACCATACAAATAGCCTAAAGCATGAACCAAATTAACAAGTGTTATTTCCCCTCTTCCTGTTTCTCGACATTTAATCATTTGAGCTCCCTTCTCGGTGCTTATAGCCTACCATTCACACAAGGCTCCGATTTGACACATTTTGGGCGAAAAAAGCCTATAATAAATAAATAAATAAATAAATAAATAAATAAATAAATAAATAAATAAATAAATAAATAAATAAATAAATAAATAAATAAATAAATAAATAAATACTATATGCATACTATATGCATACTATATGCATACTATACGCATATGCATTGTAATGCTGATAACACAATTGAGGAGTCCGTCTTTATTAAGCTGTATACAGGCTACATCTGAGTAATATGGGCGTTATTTAGATGCATGGTCAATCTTTAAGATTCTCACTTTCTTCAGGCTTCGATTCAGTCAGTTTCAGTGTATTTTTTAAGTAGACCTAAAGAAATCCAAAGAAAATAAACTGGCCACAAACTCGTCTCATCGTCATAAAACATGTTTTCAACAATTGAAGGATGATTCCTGTATAGGTTAATCACTAAATATGGAGTGTAGCTTAGGCCAGACTGTATATTTGGAAGTTTGTTGAATGGACCACGAGGGGGCGATCAAACCTGATCCCACTCACCCCCACCACCACGCGCACGCGCGCGCGCGTACACACACACACACACACACACACACACACACACACACACACACACACACACACACACACACACACACACACACACACACACACACACACACACACACACACACACACACACACGCTACGCATGCGTGCGTGCTATATCAAAACACACCAAAGTTTTGTGTTTTGATATAGCCTAGTGGGCTAATAGGCTACAATGTGGATGAAACTTGGAGCTTTGCCTTAGCATCTAAAAGGCCCCAGCATATTAGAACCCTAAAGAGAAAGGAGATTCAAGAGAAGCATGCCAAACAAAACTAACTGACATTTGAATATCCGAGTTGGCAATGAAATAATGCTAAAACTGGCATCAGTCCCATGCACGATTCTTCAACAATGTACCAAATATGATTTCAGTTCTTCATTGATCTCGTTCTTCCACTTGCTCTTTAATCCACTGACAGTAGTAGAAAGTACACCCCGAAACATTCACACTAATCCTCATTCATATTTCACATCATTTTATTGCGTATTCATAAGGATTTATGCACATAACGGAGGAGCTGCACATTTTAAAAGAGTGCCTTAAATTTGAAACTGGACCTATAAGTTGTTAAATTAGATATGAGAGGAAGCAGCAGTTGTAACACAAAGGCTAATGACAAAATATACACACTCATTATGATCTGGCATCACGTTACAGAGTAGCTCAAAACCTGATTAGTTATTTCGATGAGTATTGGCCTCAGCTTCAAACAGATCTGAGGTCATATTTCACAATGATTAGATAGGCCCTGTTCTCAGGGACCTACCAAAACAAATGGAGAATTTCATATAATTCTAATTTTCACTATCTCTGTCTTCCAACCCAGCTCTGATTTGGTTATTGTGAGAAGCCTGCACGTTCCTCCCCACAAAACCTAATTGCAGCCCACATCCTTGTCTCTTCGATTTGCAAATTAAATGCATAAGCAATTAAAAAAGCCAAACACAATCAATCATGTATACAAATTGTTGTTGCTTTAGGCTTGGAAATTTAGAGAAAACTTCTATCAGAAGGACGACTTTAATCCGGGGTCCAAATGCATTACCATATTTCATTACCTCTCCGATGTTTTCTCGAGTTGAAATTGGGAGGATATGAAGGATGGTGTTGGTGGCGGGGGTATATTTTTAAGCATTAGTAAGAACTTGGTTGGGTTGTGATAATCAATTGGAGGCAAATTGGAGAGAGTGATATTTAAGTCTTCTTTCCTCTCCTTTTCCCCCTTTCGTTCCCTTCCCTCCATCCGCAATGCAAGCTCTGGTGCTTTGCTTTTGCGCGTGAGCCTCGAACGAAAAAGCAATGAAAATTTAATAGCGCATGTTAACTCCGCAAGCTCGTTTATTACACGCCCGCTGACTGTAAACATAATGAGAAAGCTCCCATATCTCTTCTTAAGTTTTCATTCGTTATAAAATATAAAAGTCATAACTAATAAAGGAAGTAGGCCTATAGCCTACGGACCAGAGAATGAACCCCTTGGGTCCATATTGGGAACCCAAATGGGTCCATCTCACTGTGTCAAGCAAGTAAATCATCACTAAATCATAGGCCCAATCAGATACATATTTGTAATCATTTGACTTGGTGATGGCACCATTAAAGACCAATCTGTTACTTGTTAGTTGAACTTGGCCTATAGCCATGGCAAAGGTCTTGCCTTGACTCGCCTTGAATCACCTATGGGGTCAAACCTGAAACAAGGCTGCTATATCGACTAATAAAGATGATATAGTGCTGTTTTAATTAGCGGATTAGCATGTAATCTCATGCCAGTAATCACATATGGGTCAGATACAGCAAGCTTGCAGCATCTATAGGGGGCCGTCCGTCCGTCAAGACACTGGAAACATTTTCCTCAAATTAATATGTATTTGGCTGCGGACCCCCATCTGAAACTATTTTGTGCAGGGACCCCCATACAACATTTGTGTTATCGAAAACGTTTCAAATATAGGCTATTCCAAGTTTTTCCACGTGATTCAAAAATAAAAATAGCAGATCTACAAGCTCACAACACATCCCATTGGTTGTGAGCTTGTAGATCGGCTATTTTCAAATATCTGATGTAGGCCTATAGGGTTAAAGTGGTTAAAATGATTATAGATGCTAACTATTTTTTGCTGGGGACCCCTGTAACCCCTTCAAATGACGCATGGGGGTCCCCGGACCCTACTTTGAGAACCACTCCAATATAGGACATCACAGGTCAGTTTGCAGAGAGAGCTGGAACCTTATTGGACGGAACGTTTACTCAGGGCGTGGTTCTGTCTGAGGCCGGAAATGGTGTTGCTTCAGCAGCGCATGGGCCAGCACGACAGATTTACATCTCTCTCCAATTCTAATTTGTAAACAAGTCAATAAAAATGTAAAGTGAGAGGAAGCGGATAAGTTTAGCATGATTTTAGCTTTTACACATTGTTATTGGGAAGTGACCTTTTAACTCTGATTAGTTCCAGTCAAAACGTTATTATTATAGGCCTAACTGTGCAGTATAGCAAGAAATGTTACACCTGTAGCCATGTCATTGATGTATGTTGACATCAATGACATGGCACTAATTTATTTAAATTTATGTTGATAAGATGATTAATTACCAACCAATTACGCACAGTTATCAGTTATCAATAACTGACTTTTTTTTTGTCTATAGGCCTATTAGACCTAATTTCCTTTTCATATAATTGATGATAAAACGCAACATCACGTGACAGAATAAAAAGCTCTGCCATCTTGGACAACAGGTAGCCTATAGGCCTACTGTATACTGTTAGTCTACAATATTGGCTCGTTGTTATTAGTAAGGCTGAAGGATCGGTAAAGAGACGCAACAATCATCACATTTCCCTTCCAAATTGAGAGGCTGATGAACTGCATACAGTCTCTAAACGACAAACGACATGTTATCAATGCAGGCGCAGCGGGCAGCAATATGAAATGATGTGATATCCATTGGGGTCGATGGCCTGTTCCGTTGCTGTTCCAAACCCCGCTGTTTTATGAATAGGCCTATAGAAGATGAACCTGTTGCATATCCGTTGGAGACATCCAGAGATGCAGGCCCATTTCATCATAATGGACTGGGCCTGTTTGGCCACAAACTTCAAGCCGCTAAACAAAGAGACAATTGGTAGACTATGCCACTGTCTTTCAAAATTAATATCCCTATTTATTCACAGAAAAACATTTAGCAACAATAACTCAAGGAAATAGCAAGATTAATAGCATAATCTGCATGTGCACCTGGTCACTATGTTAAAGTTATATTGAATAGCTTACCATGTCAGGCATTTCTTTCCAAAACTCGTCAAACAAATTTGCAACAAGCCACAAAAAGATGCTCAACTTAGACACTTGCTCTAACTTTCATACATCTTGCCCCACTCACAAACTCATCTATCCCCGTAAACGTGACCAGTGAAGACTATTTCAATTGCCCTACTGTAGGCTACCATTAATTAAGTTATTGAATGGTTTAATTCAATAACAGTGGCCGCACAGTGGCTGCTCACTGCCCCTAATGATTATAGGATGGGTAAAATGCAGAGGACAAATTTCACAAATACAGTGACAAAAAATGAATTACATTTTGCATCTTACATTAATGAAGTTATTGAATGATTAAATTAAAATAAAGCATATAGGCTACTGTAATATAAAGGATTAAGCTATTGGCATTATCAAAACTACCCAGAATTAGAAATGGTCAAAACACATAAGGCAGGCCTACAATAATGGAAATCTCTTCAATGACAAACTTATTGTAGATATGTTGATTTGGAAAATAGAACCAAATACAACCAAATATCAAATTCGTATCATTAGCCATACCTTCAAAGGATACTAAAGTTAACTTCCAGTATACTTGTTTTATCGTTTGTTGACTAAACAAATCTACCAACAGGCCTACTTCGAACTATAGGCAACAACAACAAAAAACATTTAAACGCCTTAAAATCGGACTACAAAAGTTTCCAAAGAAAATGGACCAACTTCGATTTAAAATTTCGAGCCAATAAAACGTATAGCACCCATTTGAAAAATAAGTTTCTACCGCCTTTGAAGATCATCAGAGATAAGTAGAAGTGACTGAGGCCCCTACCTGCTCTCCCAACCCGCAGTGCTGAAGTCCGGGGCTCCTGGTCCATGTTACTCCGCTTAGAACGGTACGGACGGGGGCCGGAGGGGGGGGGGGGTCGATGGAGAGAGAGAGAGGAGAAAAAAAAGGAAAAGAACAAAAAACTTTCTCTGTCCCTCTCTCTCTCTCCCTCCCTCCCTCTCTGTCTCACACACACCGTTTTTTTCCTTCTCTCTTTTCTTCTCCTCCGTGCTACAGTACTTTTGGGCGAGTTGTAGGTTGAAATAATTCGACCCTTCCGCTGTTCAGTCAGCTGCAACTAAACGCTTTAGGTGGAAAAAGGGCTTCGGGGGGAAGCGTGAAATGATCACGCCGCGGGTAAAAGAGCCGCTGCCTCCATGTGCGCTCATGTCCCGACTTCTGTTCAAACACACGCACACACACACACACACACACACACACACACACACACACACACACACACACACACACACACACACACACACACACGCACGCACGCACACACGCACGAATGCACGCGCGCGCGCACACACACACACACACACACACACACACACACACACACACACACACACACACACACACACACACACACACACGCCTACGACTTTACCAAACTTTTCCGTGCCTCCAACTCCATGTCTGTGTTTGTCGTTCATGTCTATTTCTCTTCCTCTGTTAGATATATGGCTATGTAGTACAAAATGACAGGGTGCGTAATGGCGCGGTTGTGTTAAGATACTCTCTTTGACAGTATTTTCCCCTTTTTTTTTATCGTTTCTGTTACTGCAGGCTACGGGTTGCTTTCAATGTTTTTACATCTTTTGGGGAATGTCAAAGATATTTTACTCTTGAGTCAACTTCTCTCCTCTCTTCAGGATGCACCTGTTACGCGCGGTGCTCCACGTATTACGCACGAACTGAACGGAGCGATTGAGAGCCACGTGTTATAAATCTTCTCTTTACTCTTCATTCATAATCAACCAGTAGACCAGTCTGAGGGTTTTTACATACAAATTGTTAAAAATAAAACGTCAGAATAAAAAAAAGAAGTTATTATAATATTTTTTTGCAACTCTGAATGAACACTTGTACTGCTTGGACAACTATACTAAATCGTGCGATGATGTTTCGTTCCTCTCTCTTCACCAACCCAGTGGTTCTCAAACTTTTTCATGTCAAGGACCCCCAAATTAATATTTGACCGCGGACCCCCCATCTGAAAATGTTTTGTGCCAGGGACCCCCAGAAGAGAAGATTTGTGTTTTTTTTTAAAGCAAAATGATTCAAAACATTTTCGATATTTTTCAGAAATCGTAAAAAAAAATAGTAAATGTATACACGCTAAACAGTGCGGCCCCAAGTGACGCATTGTGAGCTTGTACATCTGCTAGTTTTGAATAGCCAACGTATACATGGATAAAGTGGTTAAAATGATTGTGATGCTACATTAACTACTTTTGCTGGGGACCCCCTAGAACCCCCAAGGACCCCTGGGGGTCCCCGGACCCCACTTTGAGAACCAATGCTGTACACACGGTGTGTTTCTTCACCTCTGTGCTACACTGGCCGAGGCGTCAAGGGACAGGAGGGATCATCTGGATGTTCATGTCCCTCGTCACCAAAAATGTATACGAAACAAAAAAAGAAACAACGACAGACAGACAGGCTGCGGCAGGTCCCGGGGTTCACGCGCAAAACCCCAAGACAATTGAGTGCGGAACAAAGCGCGAGACACGGAGCCCATTTGGCTGGGCTTGTCGCCTCGCGCTGCACCCCGCCCTACGACCCTGACCTTCGGCCCGCGCCCACCGGCCTGAGAGACAACAAAACGGCACCCAGTGGTTCTCAACCTGTGGGTCGGGACCCCCATGATATTTTGGTATTCTTTTTAATACATACAATAATTAAAAATATATATATACAAAAAACGAAAGAAAAGAAAAAGACCATTACTGCATCAAAAGTAATCAACAAACTATAATGTAAAACATTGGCCAAATTGTCAAATAATATAAGAAAGAGGCAAAAAAAGAAGAAGAAAAAAGCTGATCTACAAGCTCACAACTTCTCGCAAGGAGGCGTTGTGAGCTTGTAGATGCTATTTTTATGATGTTTCTCTGTGGAACGGAGTCAAACAAAATGGGGGGTCCCCAGTTCAAATATGATTATTTGGGGGGGGGGGGGGGGGTCACGGCCTGTACAGGTTGAGAACCATGCACTGCCTTAACATAAATAATAGTCTCCTCTTCTCATTATTCACTGGGTGGAGCAGAAATCAACATGCAGCAGTGTTGTTCATTATAGGCTAAACCAGCCTGCAATGGTTCGGTTTTTTTGCAAGTAAAACAAAGATCTCTTCATATTGTGTTTTTTAGGCCAATTTGAACTGTTCGATAATGCAATAACGATCGATGCATTTCCTGACATGTGGGCCTGCAGAAGGTAAAGCACGGAGATAGTAATAATAATCACATATTAGGCTAATTGACGGTAATTAAAATACAAATGTGATGTAGAAAGTTATAGTATGGGTAAACATTTTTGTTTTAGTTAGCCTAATCAGTGATTGATCAGTGAGTTTCGTTATTATGTGAATTTAGAAATCAAAATGTAATAACAGACCCAAACTTTTCTAGAGAACCAATAGGCTATTCCATAATTCAAATAAAAAGAAAATAGGCTACAATACATAATAATTATAATACTATATAGTAGTAGTAGTAGTAGTAATAATATTTGTATTATTTTACATTTATAACATAAAACATAATACAATATATATGTAAACCTATAGGCTATAACACTTTTATTATCATAATTGCAACAAAAGGGGATTAAAAAACAATTGACCTACAACAGTGAAGAGGCCTATAATGTATACTATTTGTTACAATTATCTTTTAATGTTAATCAGTTCTGAATGCTTGTAGCATAGGCATATTTAGCAACAAATGCCTATGGCATTTTATTTGGTGTGTTTATTCCTAATGCCTTTGGTGAATAATCAATACACATTTGGTTTGCCTTATACAAATTCTCTTTAGAAAATCTCCATAGCTTAGATATCAATCATCACTTGTTTGTTTTTCATTCCTGGAGTAATTAATGTAATTAATAAGAGGCGGAGTTGGGGAGAGTTGGGATATGGGTTCTATGACCTCCGCTCTGACCGAGCGGAACCGGAAAGAATCGCATTAGAGCGTGAGGCACAAGAACTAAAGGGACGATTAGAACAATGAGTAAACACGTAAACATGAGGACCTAGACTTTGTTCCTCCATCTTTTGGACTTCAGCCAACCATTCAAATTCAATGTTAAGCTTCAGGAATAGGCCAGACATCTAAAGGCCACACATCAAAGTTGTTTAGGATCAGTGCATGTCAGTGTTGCAGAAATTATGTAGGACTACAAATCACAAAAGTTCCTCTGAATATGAGATATATCAGTGAGAACGTATTTTAATGGACAATCTGCCTATTATTTGAAGAACACAAACATGTTAAAACAATTGACATTAGGGGGGAAATTTGTTCTATTGAATTGAAATGAATAAATGAAAGGAACTAAAATGAAGTGCTGCTTCCTGTCATGGTGTTTCAATCCATCACTGATCAGATTTGTTTTGATTTCCCAAAAAACATTGTCTTGCTGTCATGTTTGTGCATTAGATGCAAAAGTTATATTTTTATTCCAATCTTTATTTTGTAGTTTGTTAGTTGAGCCTAAGCCTCAATGTGTAATCTACCCATTTTCCTATAAGAAGCTACTTGGTTTTGGAAGATGAATGGATGCTTTAGTCTTTTGAAATCGAACCAGGATAATACACTGCATTACTACAATTACATAAGATGAATAAAATGATACAATGATGACACAGCCATCATTGTATCTGGATTACTACAACGCAATATTGTGTTTTCCCATTACACCTGTATTAATTTTGTATGATTTTGATCCACATTTGTCATTATTCATTAATTTACAGAGTTATTGACTGAGTAGTAGGCCTAAGTGAATACTGTACAAAAATATATATATTTTGAATAAACAATTTCTCCCTTTGTGCCTATATATTTCCACACCCATAAGACAGTCCAACTGCAGTTCAACTTGAAATAAAACAGTATGCACAACTTGAGGCAGAATGGCCCACCTGGCACCAGCAGTGCTGTATACTGTATTTGCCCTGTCATAACACATGTGTTCCATTTCAGACTCACATACAAACCCAGAGATTAAGACAAACTAGCTGTGAGCAAGAAAAAATTAAGCAAAAATGAACATAAAACTTAAAACAACATGACATTTACAATGCAAATAAAACATTGATATGCAATACAGCTTGCCTCTGATATTTCTTAATTTGTCACTATGGTTTATTATTTTATTTTATTTTTACCAAAATACTGAATGAACTTACCCTTTTACTGTATCCGTGGGACACAATACTGGCAATTCACAGTGGAAGGCTCCTCTTTGCAGTTCATAGTGGCTGGGTGTTGTGAGCCTCTTATAAGCCCCCTTGGCTTAAGAGTTGCAGGGCGGATAGAGAAATGGGACACATTATTTGTCCATGAAACATTATGTGACACAACATGACACCAAGCCATTTGTATGTAAAGACAAACATTTCAGCGTGACAATTCAACAACAGTGGACAAGGCTCCTGTCAATTTGGTTTTAAACCTGATGCTGAGAGTGGGGTTCGGCCACCACCACGCCAAGATGGTGTGTGTTCACATGCATGTTTGTGTGTGTCTCTGTGTAGGGCTCCTGTTCACAAACTTAATCCCCATAGAAGCTGTCTCTCAGTCTAAAAAAGGTGTTGTTATGCTTGTTCTCTTGTTCTTTGCCTTTTCTCTCGAAAGCTTTGACACCTTTGAACACAAAACCCACCAAAAGGTTTTGGGGTTTAGGAATTTCACCTATCTTGGCAATTCGTCTCATCAAAAGCAACACAAAATTGTAATATTGTTTTGTAGTACTATATGTCAATATGCCATTTGAAAAGAACCAAACAGATGTCACAGTATTGAAATAAATTCTTTAGCTGCAGCAACCTTGACAAAACAACATTTCAATATGGCTATATGTTACATCTTTTCCCTCATCAATCATGCTGATTCTTTGGTACTTTAACTGCAACATATTGTACAATGATGCCTTGCATGTTTACCCAACTTTTATATCATATGAATCTATTGCGAATGTGGTGACTCAAAAGATATAGAATGCAACTGCAGTCTACAATTTCTTATGACGACAATGAAAATAAACATTTAGGATGAAAGATACTGTATATCCTGTACGTGTTGAGAAGTGAGGGCATAGGGCCCCATATGGGTGATGCATGGCGGCCATTTTTGTTCAAAAGCACTCATCCAGAGCGAGTGAATTCCTCGTCCCTGGCAGCTTTGAAACAGCCTGGCTGGTTGTAACATACATTCAGTAACAAGGAAGACTTTTTTCAATAAAATACCAAATAGAAATACCCAAACTACACGGAATCCCAAATATAAAATGAAACAGAATTTTTTTTATTGATGAAAAGTGAGTAAGGAGGCCTTTTGATACATGTCATTCAGCTCACATTCTGCATACAGTACGCATGTAGAGACAGTGGTGGGAAAGTTACTCACATTTTTTACTTAAAGGATGGCAACAGCCTTCAAATAGTGGCGAAGTAGTCCTTTAAGTAAAAGTATCAATTCTGCAATGTAGAAGATGTAGTGAAGTAAAAGTAGAAGTAACAGTACTGAAGATTGGAAATACTCAAGTAAAAATACCTCAAAACTGTACTCAAGTACAGTACTTGAGTAAATGTACTTAGTTACTTTACACCACTGTGTAGAGACATACAGCAAAGAGCTGCACATACTGTATGGAGGTGTGATATTGCTTCACCAATTCTTGTTAGACACCTGTGTTCAAGATTAGCCACAGAATGTGATCCTGAAATGCTATGATTTGACCGAAATCCATGCCATCATCCATGTCATTATGACCGATTCATTCTAGTTTGGAAGACACATTTTGGGTCATTTACTTGAGATGAGGGGTGTTTGAACATCACTTGCAAAATATTGCCAAAACCCCAGAGTGCCTGTGTGGAAAATCCCTTTTGGATACGTCTCCATTAAGTGCACAGCCCACGGGCTATACAGTCTCAAATGAAAGATGGTCCCACAAGGAACAGACAAACACCCTCAAATGAGCACAATGATATGCTTCTTTTAACTCCTACTCTCCAATAAGGAGCATTCATCAGGCAGAACCAACATTTTGGGATTTGTGATTGGAAGTGGCCTGGCCACTCCATCTTCTACACGCCACTGGTCTGGACTCACTGAGATGAACCGCTGAACCAGATGCTTCCAGCTCTCCTCCACCTCTTTAAAATAATAACGGTAAATAACGAGTGGATGGGACCTGAAATCAAGCAGCCACATCACAATTTCAGTGAGGCAGTGAGGCATTCCAAACCGGCATCCAATTTAGATTGGATGCAGGTTTGAAGGTGGGAGGAGAGGAGTCACAGGGGCCCACATGCACTATACCAAAAACAAAACAGATGTGTTCTGTGTGTGTGTGTGTGTGTGTGTGTGTGTGTGTGTGTGTGTGTTTGTTAGTAGCATTGGGCAAAGAGAGAGGATGGAGGTAGGCAGTGGTGTAAAGTAACCAAGTACATTTACTCAAGTACTGTACTTAAGTACAATTTTGAGGTACCTTGACTTAAATGGAGTAATGGAGTATTTCCAATGTTCTACTCCACTACATCTCAGAGGCAAATATTGTACTTTAATACAATTATTTGAAAACTTTAGTTCCTAGTTACTTGGATATATAAATTATTATATTATAAAACATACATTAACCACTTTAGCCCTGGTTTATATATAAATAAAATACGTTTTATATATATAAACCAGGGAAAATATGGGAAAATAGCCGATCTACAAGCTCACAACGCGTCGCATCGCAACACATTGTGAGCTTGTACATCTTGTAGATCTTTGTAGATTTTTTGATGCCAATACTTTTGTTCTTTTCCTCAAGTAACATTTTGAACACAGGCCATTTACTTGTAACAAAGTATTTCTACATTGCAGTATTGATACTTTTAGTAGTAGAAAATGTGAGTACTTTTTCCACCACTGGTGATAGGTACAACCTAACCTTTGGAAGGAACCAATCCGACATTGTGATGGCCTTTCTTGTGTCTGACACGCATGGAGTAACCCCTGGAATCAGATGGCATTCAAACTCTGATTCCCCATCACCACGCTTCCTGCTCACCGTTATACTGATGGTAGTTGGGTGTACAGTTCACAATTATTATCATGATGATAAAGGGGGGAAAAATAAGATGGATGCTAATGTTTTACCATCCCAGAAAAGGGAGCTGGGATGGTATGCTGCAGTAGCCTACATGTAATAAGTATGACTGATGGCGATAGCCAGTCTGTTGAATTACATTTACATATAGATTTACTTCACATTTAACATGTAATAATGGCATAGGTCCAAAGTCACACACAGACACACACACACACACACACACACACTCACACTCACACACACACACACACACACACACACACACACACACACACACACACAGATAAAAGACACACATTTTGTGTTCTGACATTTTATAGTGATATTTTCTATTGTTGGTGAAAAACGTTACCATCTGAGTGGCAACAGTCTTCTTTGTGGGAAACATCCCAGATTGCAACTGTAGAATATGTTCACACATATGATCACATACTCTTAGTAAGCTCTGAGTTCAAATGTAAACAGTGTAGTTTTTTCACAATTGACAACATAAATATTCTAAAGGTGTCCATATTTGTGTCCTGTTAGTTGCAGTGTTTGTCCATAGTTGTGTACTAGATATTTTAGAATGCTCAAATGAATTCAAATCATTTCTTATCTACTTGTATGTGGCCCATAGAATGTTAGCTTCAGGGGTCTGGTCACAACTCCTGTTGCTTTCATTCAACAACTGCTCCAATGTCTATTTCCACACTATTCTCTCCTAGCTGGTTCAAACATACATGGACGTTCTCAACTGTCAGCATCATTATATATTGTACTGTCACTTAGAAGAGCCTGTTCATATTTATCTCCATTTAGGGAGAGCATGTGTATAAGAGGTGTTCAAGATGACACTTCAGGAGTCTTCTGCCCCGAGGGGCTCAGCCCAGGCCAGGAGGCCTGATGCCTTATGATCTGTAATGCTGTTACTTCTTCAATAAATTGTCAACACTTCACCCTGACTGGATATTAATATTTTCCATAATAGTTGACAGGAAATAAACTTGGACATAAGCTGTTTCCTAGCAACGCAATTCCACTAACAAGGTCTAGGCCAGAGGACTTCAACAGGGTGTCCTCACTCCTCAAGATTAAATGTCAGAATTTACATGAACATGAATCCAACATGTTATCAAAGATAATGTGTAAACAAACAACAACAAAAAAACCAAAAGCTCTTAAAAACACAACACTGATGATGGTGTTGTCAAATGATGAAGCCGTCAAACTGCAACATCACTTGGAGACATCCCTTAGTAACAAAAAAAAAACTGTGGAATACCCCCAAGCAAGTCAGTCAACACAGACATGAGACAATCATCTGAATATGGTGAGCTAGCTTCGAAAGCCTTTTATCAAGTTGCATGGAAGGCTTTAAAAATAAACACACACACACACACACACACACACACACGCACAGATATGTACAGAGGGTCCTAGCTCTAGAATAGCTTGATATTTAATAGCTATGGTGGCTATGGGGGTCCCTGCTTCGTCTCACTCTCAGCTAAAGGGTCCTTGGCCTGAAAAACGTTGAAACCAATATGGTCTTCTAGAATCTAGGCATAGACAGATGCAGATGCAGTATTTCACAGCAGGGCTAGATTGTCATTAGAATATGAATTATCTCTTCATCATAAATAAATGCAACAAATTAAGACCAGTCAATGGACACAACAACGTCAACGGTTGAAGCGGACTCAGACTTGTGCCGTTTCTCTCATCTCCCCACGAGCACCATTCTGCTTGTGTTGAAGGTTTGAACCATAGACATATAAAGGTAGACGCCTCATTCGGCTCTGAAGCGTCTGTATCTCGGGCGCGCTTCCTGCTTCTGCAGGGCTGCCGTGTGCGTCACACACGCGGAAGTTCGGTAGGCCAATCAGAGGCAGGTGGGGGCGGGTCATTTTGTAACCCAGCTTTTAACCCTTTAAGAGGCAGCAGCTGTGCGCAGCATCTAGTTAGTTGGAACTTGGCAAACTCCACACTCTATTTGTGAAATTCAAATAAGACATGGTCGCTTCGTGTGGAAAATGATTAGCCCGTATACAAGCGTCACGTGAACCATGGCTAGAAAATGATATGCTTCTGGTATTATTTTATCTTTATTGCCATTATGATATTCTGCTCTGTGACTTTGGAATGATATTCTTTTGGCTGTCTTGGAGTATTTGTGTTATATGTTATACTTTCAGTGCCATTAAAATATGGAACACAGACTTTTCATTTATAGTTGCTGTTTTTGGAAGAGAAAATTCTCAAATGAACAATTATTTCAGTCTTTCAAAGTTGATTCTGACCTGAATAGCTAACATGAAGGATGTTAGATAAAGGCAATTCTGCAATGTGGCCAGCATATTTCATGTAGTCTGTCAGTGAATGGAGACAAAAATATTTTGTGACTATTACTGTTACTTGAAAGTATTTTGGTATGAAAATATGCAATTTAGATGTAACCAAATATAGGCCTACGCCTACTGGATCCATAACTCCATGTCTCGCATTTGTGACAAACTTTACCGCTTGAAAATAGGTTGAAAATTCAGGGAGTTGTGATGATTTTAATTGTGGAGAGACCGTCTGCTTCAATGGACGTAAATGCATTAGAACAGTGGTTTTCAACCTTTTTCATATCAAGGTGACAAGGTCCATTATTTATTCAGCATTTGAGTCACGGACCACCGTTTGATAAGCTTTAGCCTCTCACACCCAAAACTTAGAATGTTATCATTCGATTAGATGTTGTCAAAATAACAATTATTTACGTTCTCTAATTGTGTACTTGTTTAGTAAGTAATGTAGATGTTTAACAATTTGACTCTTCTTGACAGTGTGAAATGTTATACTCAAGATTTAAAGATCTATATAAGGGTCCATTTGGTTATCAACTCTCCATCATTTAGCTGGGTACCACCTGGAACCCCCTCAAGGACCACTGGTGGTTCCCGGACCACTGGTTGAGAACCATTGCATGACAAGTCCCGGAAAAGACGCACTGTGATTGGCCAGTAGTCAACGCGCTGTGAGCGCTGTGATTGGCCAGTAGTCACTTTGAGTGGCAGGTGCAGCCGTGCAGGGCGGAAGAGCCGTGTGTATTGCGATACAAGTCGCCCCAATGAACTGCAGAGGCCAATGAGGTATCTAGGTTTCTAATATCTATGGTTTGAACCACACTGTGATACTTTACGGTCGGCCAACCAATTTTGCGACGCCAAACCCCGGAAGCTGCTGTTGTCCTCCTGCCTCTTTAGCAACCAACCAACCAACTCTGAAATCTGTGTACATTACACGTCATTTAAAGGTGAGTTTATTCATATCAGGGCTAAATATAAAACACGACCAGTGCGGAGCTGCTGTTGTGCATCAAACAGCAACGTTCAGCGTCTGTATCGTCTGTGTTTAGGATGACATTGTGTCTTTGTTTACAAATACCCGGCTGCTCTGTCTGTAAACACGTGGATATGTAGGAGGAACACATGTTAGCCGTGTTAGTCTGTAGTTATAAACATCACGCATACTGAGATAGGACCGTCTATGTGTCAGTGTGTTGCATTGTTCTTCTAATTTGTCCTCATGGGTTGAAAGCTGACGGTCGAATTGAAAGTTTGTGCAACAATGTCTGCAACCTGCAGTCTGCTAGCTAGTTAGCTTGTAGCTAACCATGGTTACCAGGCTATTAAGAAAGCTCAGTGACAGGAGAAATGATATGCTGGACTTGCTGGTAGACTGAATGTTGCTATTTATTCTTATTGGTATAAACGACTTGGTCATGCTTGTTTGTGTGTTGTCATTTTTAGTCAGGCTGCCTATTTATTTATGTTATGTATTATTATGTCCTGCTAAAATGGTTAAGCCAGTATCCTGTATGGACCTCATATCCCTGCGCAATGCTTGTAAACCACGTGTGTGTATGTTGAGGGGCTGGAACACAGTGACTGAAACTGGGTACATGTATGGACACATCCCAGCCATGCTAGGCAGTGCCAGTCTAGTCTTTCACCACTGCACACAGACAGACAGACAGACAGACAGACCCACACAGAGGGGTGAGACGCCTTGTCCTTGTGGGCTGCTTGTGACTGCCCAGTGGGAGCCAATCATCTCCAACCATCATGGCACAGACATGCAGGAATGGTTAGGGCAATGGGCTGAGGCACACTCCGTCCTGTGTGTCTGTGTGTGTGTGTGTGTGTGTGTGTGTGTGTGTGTGTGTGTGTGTGTTTAACTTTAAGGGAGAAAGAGAGATTGGCAAAAATGAAAACGTGTACTGTATAGTTTTACTTTGTGTAGCCGATGTAGGCAAGATGTCAGTGCAAAACATTGAGCTCTGGTGGCACAACAGTCCCATTTTAGATGTATCAAATGGCCCTTAAGCCTTAGTTGCACTTGGCAGCACGCAGATGTCGTGCATTAAAAATTGCCATTAAAAATGGCCAATCTTCAAGCTCACAATGCGTTGCGCTACGGACACAGGGGAGAAGTCTCCCCTCAAGGCCGGCCGGCTAAGTTATTACTTGTTCTTCCTTGTGTTCAAGTCGATCTATTGGTCAAACTTCTTCCTTGCGCATTTGCGACTATACCTAAACCTAACCTTAACCCTAACCTCAGAAAACTATGCATAAACCTATTCCTTCGGAGGCCTCCTTTTCTGGCAGAAGGCCCTCAGGGAGACTTCTCCCTTCTGCACAGCGCGGGGAGATTGTAAATCAGCTATTTTCGATTCGCAACACAGCATGTAACCAATTATAAACCATGGATTACAGATTCATAACTCCATTTGTCTTATGTCTATGTAACGTCCAAAGTCAGTGGAAATAATGGACAAGTTAAGCAATGTCATCTGTGAAGTTGGCATGTTTAGGTGGCCTGTAAGCAGTTAATATTACTTAAAGTGGCACTATCTAACTTTTATTTAATGACTAACATGTAAATGTGTCAAATCTGGTAGAGTATGTTAATACAATATAACTAATAATACAATTGGGGTGGTTGTATTCTGTCTCCCTGATCTTCTATTGAGACATTTAGATTGTGTCAAAGGTCTCACCTAGACACAGGATCTGACATAAATTTTGACCTGATGGTCAAGATTCAATTTATCCCCTGAGCAAGCAGGCAGGCTCTATTAGCTCAATGGTCAAAATGTCAGCACTTGTGTGCAGGAAACCGGGTTCAAATCCAGGGTAGAAGAGGAAAGTCACATAGTGCAGCTTCAAGATGAACATGATTTCGACAAAACATAAAGTTATTCAAAATGTGTGAAATATCCAAATGATAGCTGTTTGCTCTCACATCACCTTTCAAGTTGAAAGTAGGTGGACTCAATAAGAATAGCTGCACTTCACTTTCTGTTCCACCAGGTTTCAGATGAAATGATGAAATCAAGTTTATAACATGGTTACCAACAATTAGTTTCCCAATGGTCTGACTGACATTAAGCAAGGCTAGGTTGATGGTGACAGGCCCCAAAACAAATCGTGGCTGACATGGAAATGGATATCAAGTTTGATTAGAATGCTGAGTATTTTAATTTTGACAGTGATGCAGAAGGGACATGGCATTGTGTGTTAACAGGAAGAGAGAGGGTAAGTGATTTGCGTTGGAAGAGAGAGGGTAAGTGATTTGCGTTGGTTAAAATAAGTGTTAAATAGCTCTATATTCTGATAGTATTCATAGCTATAGTGTTTGTTCAGTATTAGGAGTCTCCTTGTCTCTCCACCTCTTTATTAAACAGAAAATGCATTTTCGTTTCAGTTTCAGTTTCATTTCCAATTTTATCCAACCAGGACAGAGAACTCAATCAGGATATAGATTAAACAAGTGAAATTGGAAGTGATGACACTAAGAAATGAGCAGACAAAATTGGAACTGGAACACTATACAAATTAAGCTTAAAAATGGGTACTTTCTCCTGATTGGCTGAGATTTTGACACCTACCGAAAAATGTATTTTCCATTTATTAAAGAGCTGGAGAGACAGGGAGACATCTGTTACTGAAAAAACACTCTATAGCAATGATTACTATCAGAATATAGTATTTTAACCTTTTAACAAAATACTTTTTGTTTTAACCAAAAATATCACTTACCCTACCTTTTAAGTACATTATATAATATGAGTCCTGTTACTGTAATAGCATCTTTATTTCTGATGGGTAGTTGTTGGGTACATTTACATTAATGCCCTATCTTATCTGTATGTTTGTCTCTTGTCTCTTCTAACCTTGCAGTGCACCGTGGCCGGCTGAAGTTGCCATTTCCCCGTGTGTGTGTGTATGTGTGTGTGCGTATGCGAGTACATGCGTGCTTGTGCGCTCGGGGTGTTCCGTGGCAATGTATCGGGGTTACCAGGACTGGAACGAGTTGGAGGATGAGCTGTACAAAGAGGAGGAGGATTCTGAGGGGTCAGAAGTTAACAGTGAGCTTGAGTTCCAGCTCTACAGCCAACTCCACTACTCCTCCATTGCCGGAGAGTTGGAGGATAATGAGGAGGATGGAGGAGATCTGGATGAAGGAACAGAGGAGAAAGAAAAGGTTGAAGTTGGGCAGCAACTCAAGGTGTTGGAGAGAACTGGAGATGGCAATGGAGAGCATAACGGCTTGGAGGAAAACCACTCTGTGTCACATGATGAGGGTGGACTACGGAAACACCATGAGGGAACTGCAGAGCTGCATGAGAGGAAAAGAAAAAATCAGGAAAAGCTGAAGGTGGTAAAATGTGATGATGTTGATGAAAGGCGGAGGTTCTCATCAGCGTTTATTAAGGAGGTCATTGTCATTGACTCAAGTCCTGAAGATATCTCCATCTCAGGGACTGATTCAGATTCAGATGATGGGGTGTGTAGCATCAAGGGTCGTACGTCATACTCAAGACCACTGCTAGGTTCCACTCCATCCCAAACGGTAGGAAGAGACCATTTTGTTTTTATCAATTTATGTGTGCGATGCATGTGTTTTCATAACAATTACATGTCATTATCCACTTAAGCATTATCTACAAAACTGAATGACGAATTGTGAAAATAGCCGATCTACAAGTTTTTTTTATTGTTCCCAAATTAGGGATGTGAGGATTAAAGAGATTTAAGTTATGATGTGACAGTTTCTCAGGTGGGCCATATCCAGACCTGCATATTTAATATTTAGTACATATTTTTAGTACATCAATACTGCTGGTCTACCACCAGAGAAACCAAATTTATTCTCACAGTCACAGCCAAACACATCATGCTTTGTTGCATTTCACTTCACTTGTTTTTGGCGAAGCAACAACTAGGGGTATATTTACTGTCTGCCGGGTACATGTCAGAAGTACAGCCCACTCAGTCTCAACTTTTCTGAACAACAAACACTTTCACTATACTTTGACTCTGAAGGAATGTTCCACAATGTCAAACAAGAAGCGAGCAAAAAGTATTATACTTTATAACAAGACTGCAGCAAGCAAATTGAAATGCAGTTATGTGATGTAGCATTGAGTCCAATTCGAGCAAAGTCAGCAAAGGACAGACGCTGAGCACGTTGTTGTCACTGTCACTCATGTGATGGATCACTGCACATGCTTCCTTCATACAGTGACAGTATTGATACCCAACACCAGTTTTGTTAATGATAACTAGTTATTAGCCGGGTGTACTTTGCAAGCCATTATTATTTTGCAGGCATTGTCGGATGTAAATATACACATATCAATCTAATGAGGCGACTGTGTGTTGGCCAGTGAGTGGACATCTATACAGTACCATGGCCTCAGAGGGCCTTATCCTCTAAGGATGACACTAAACACGGGCCAAATGAAACCATTACAGACAGGTTTTGAGTAGCCAAATGTCAAACATTATAGTTACCGGTGAGCCGTCCACACCCGCTTTGAGTGTGAAGTGGTTCCCCAAGTAATTCAATGTACTGTACTGGAACTGGGTTCCATTTAACTATGTAATGTCTCACACCAGATACTTTGTAGCATGGGGGGCTGGTATATATATACCGGTAATTAATTAACCGTATGAACGTCCTTTTAAGAAGACTAATTTAACTTGGTTGTCATCTTAATTTTTATGTAATTTGGCTGAAAAATTGTGAAAGCTGCAATCTACTGTACACAACCCCTGCAGATGTGCTAGTTATATTGTATTAACATACTCTACCATATCGATTGGTTAAAATAATGTTTTATGTATTACAATAAATACGGGATTGCAGCTTTAATTGCCACCAAAAAAAGAAGGGTTGAAATGTACAATATGTGCAACAGTGTACCACCAGCATACTCGTATCCTTTGGCAAAAATATGGGTTAAGGAAAATTATCTTTTAAAATCTGCAAAGTAACTTGCCTATTCCTGTTGTGGTCACACTGATTCTGCCTTTTCACTTGACATCAAAGCTTCAGCTTGTGTCTATATTTTATGCTGGGCATTTTGTGTCAGTTCAGTTAATACGGCTAGAAACCACACTGCTGCTCTTGTCTCTGATGGCCAAGGGCAGTTACCTGGTCAGTAGTTGTAGTAGCAAGCAGTGACACTCCAGTAATAGGTAGACATATGTTGGTGTGTGATAAGCTGCTGTGAAGGCCCATTTATACTTACATTTCCAACAGTGTCGCGCGCCGAAACGAGACGATCTACAAGCTCACAACACGTTGCATCCGTGAGGCATTGTGAGCTTGTAGATTGGCTATTTTTGCCATGCGACACCGTCGTACGATGGCGCATAAATCAGGCGCTAGGCAATGTTGCTCGTGAAAGTTTAGCAGCTGCCAACCTTTCTGTACCAACAAACTAGAATAGGGTCTGCTTGTAGATTAAAATATTTGCCTCTCTATTGAGAGGATCGTTTATTTGCTTACGGTGTGAAACTGTGATCAGACAGTCACTAAGCATTTCCACAAATTTGGAAAACGGCTGGAAAATAACTCGTTAATATCTATATATTATCTATATATTTTTTATGGTTGTTTTAGACCCCCCAGAAAAGGAAGAGCAGTTCCAGTCTGGAGTCGATTGTGGTTCTGGACTCTGAGGACTCGTCAGCAGAACCAGAACGATCTGGATCAGTGTCTGATTCCGATTCAGACGGACTTGAAAACTGGATGATCCTGGGGAGTGGGAAGCAGGAAGGAGATCAGAGCATCTCGCTCAACTTGGAGGGAGTACCTGATAACAATACAGGTATGTGTGTTTGTGTGTGTATGTAGGGTAGTGCATAGTCATAACTGTATACTGTGCAACCTCTTCTGTGATTGCTGTTTGCAGTGGTGGCTATGTTGTGTGTTATATTTGTGTTGTTGAGCCATTATGCCTCAGGTTTAGCTTCAGGTTCAATTCTGAGAAAATGGATGCAAGGGAAATATTTTTTTCTTCCATATTTTGCATTGATAAAAAATGCACACAGACAGTGTACGTTATGAACAAGCCGTATGTGTATATACTGTATGTGTGTATGTTTACATATTTGTATGCTATTAGTATTCCCTACATTAGGTGCTCAATTCTTTGCTGCCTTGATGCGTCTTCAAGAATCTTGTGTGTGTGAGTGAGTGAGTGAGAAAGGGAGAGAGAGAGTGAGTGTGGCTATTTGTGTTTCTAAACCACCGGATTCTAATCAGCATGCATGTGTACATACACAGACACACACACATACCAACAGTCGTAACGCTAATGCCAAAAACAAACAAACGGAAAGACAACAACGCAGGGAGGGGGGTTTGTGAGTATTAATCAGAAAAAAATGAATAAAAATGCTCTCTGCAAATCTCTCCAGATCTAAACATTATCTTAACCTGCAGTCTCAGCAACATTTACAGTCTCTCTCTCTCTCTCTCTCTCTCTCTCTCGCTCTCTCAACCTCAACCCCCCTACCTAACACCCTCCCCATCCCAATCTTTTATCCTATTTTCTCACTATTGTGCGTGCGCGCTCTCTCTCTGTCTCCCTCTTTCTGTTTCTTGCTCATTTGAATTTCCCTGGGCTGACGTTTCTGCAAGAGTGCTTCTGCTCACTAACACACACACACACACACACACACACACACACACACACACACACACACACACACACACACACACACACACACACACACACACACACACACACACACACACACACACACGCACACACAGCTAGGGTAAAGGAGGGGTTTGATGTTGGTAGTGAGGCTCGAGGTTTGGCCTGGCTTTGGGAGGAAAGAAGGATTTTGGATCTCTCTCTGTCTCTATATCTCTCGTCTGGCCTCTGTGATCTTTGGAGCTTGACCTCATGTCTGCACATGGACGGGGGCCGCGTGGGGTGGTGGGGGTCTTAAAAAGAGGGAGCTGGTGTTGTGTATAGAAGAAAGCAGGACTAAAGGCAAGGACGTTTTTAGGACGTTTTTAGGAGTGGTGTAGGTTTTGGGTTGCTTCCTGTCTTTCCTCTCTCCTCCTCCCCATCTCACCTCACCTCACCCTGATGTGTGTTAAATACTGCTTGAAAATGAGGTTGGAACTACTACTGGGGATCAGTCCTGTACAGCTTCTATTTACATCAGCAAATCGTCGCTGACGGGTAGAAAACTTGTATGTTCAAAAAACGTTCATTTGAATTTTAATGGAAATTTTAAAATGGAAATGTGTTCCAATGGATGTAATGGAGTTATAAGATTTTGTCAAAGGCTCTATTACATTTCATTGGTTAACCACTTTCAACCTGGCATCCTTATTTCATGCTCATGATGCTATAGACCCTTTTCACATGCATGCTGTCATGGAGTTTTAACTGTCCTGTACAGGATCTGTACATGCTGGCACCCAGTAACACTTAAATGAAACACACCCGCAATTAATGTTATTACCTTCAGCTTCAGCTTTTACCCGTCAAAATGTCTGCCATGAAAAGTGTCTACTGCCAGGGGGTACTGGATGAAACACAATCACACACACGTTGCTAAAACATAGTATTGTGTTTGTGGTTCTTCGCTGTGTGTGTGTGTGTGTGTGTGTTTGTGTGTGTGGGGGGGGGATGCAAGCGCAGTAACAGGTTTACATTGCCAGTGACTAATAGCATTTGTATGCCTAAAGCCCATCTCAGCATCACCATCAAATCACATTCACTACACTCAGTCTGTGAAGGTCTCTCTTTCTCTCCTTCTCTCTCTCTCTCACCTACAGAAATTGAATCCTCTCTCTCTCTCACACACACACACACACACACACACACACACACACACACACACACACACACACACACACACACACACACACACACACACACACACACACACACACACACACACACACACACAGTGTCACTTGTTCACACATACTCACACTTTTACGGTCTAATCTTTATCTTACTCTGTTATACCAGCTTTTATCTGACAACATGGACACAACACACACACGCGCACGCACACACAGAGTGGCTATAAGGGGCATCTGTTGGCAGGAGGGTGTGGACGGTAAAGAAAGGGAACAAGAAGAAGCTCGATTTTTTTTTTTAAAGCGATGGAAAGAGTAGAGCCGTCTGTCTGTCCTGCAGCATCAGCCAGACGGAACAGCAGAGAAAAATAAGGGCTTCCCAAAAACCAGCTCAGTGCCTCTCTCTCACCCGCCGTGATGTGTGTGTGTGAGTGTGTACATGCCTGTGTGTGCGTGCATCCCCAAGTGAATGAGCTAGGGGGGCGGCAGGGAAGTGCTCAAGCTAAACTTGAATCATATTAGTTAAACCTCGCTTGGTGGTCACACGTTTTTCTTTTTTTGTTGCCCCCCCACCCACCCCTCCTCTTCACCTCCACCATTCTCTCTTTTTTTTGTCCCCTCTGTCTTGGTCAGCGCACACCAAACTTTGTTTGAGGCTTAGAGAGTCCACACCGGCTTGCTGATGGGGTGGCCGATCGTATCACTGTATAGCCGGAGTTGTGTGTGTGTGTGTTTGTGTGTTTGTGTGTGTGTGCACCAGGGTAAGGTCTGGTGACTGAGATGGTGTGTGTTTGTATCCAAAGGTTAACTCTGTTCCAGAGCAGAAGAAGGTAAGTTCTCTTCTCTTCTCTTCTCTTCTCTTCTCTTCTCTTCTCTTCTCTTCTCTTCTCTTCTCTTCTCTTCTCTTCCACTCTGGCTTAATACATAACTACTTTCTTCTGTGTCGTCATATAGTCAAGTTGATACTATTAGATTGGTGAAGCCTGATGTGTTTTGGTTTCTCCTGCTCATAATCCTATGGAAGGATTTGGCCTAAATTAGTGACACAGTTACAGACCTATGTTCCGTTTCATCTGTTTACATGTGCTGTGTTCATCAGCACAGCTTAGAGGATGGTTGCTGGCCTAAACATGGACATGGATGCTGAGACTGCAGTAGGCCTTTGTGGTTTATGATGCTTGTTGCAGCCCAGCTTTCCATCTGTATGTATGTACTGTAAGGATGGAGTTTGTACTATAGTGGAATAAGGATTTTAGTGGAATAAGGGTGTGTGTGTGTGTGTGTGTGTGTGTGTGTGTGTGTGGTGTGTGTGTGGTGTGTGTGTGGTGTGTGTGTGGTGTGTGTGTGTGTGTGTGTGTGTGTGTGTGTGTGTGTGTGTGTAGGGCATTGGAATGGTACGATGAGATTACAATGGTATGTAGGGGGACTATGCTAGATGTGTGTGTGGGCGGGCAGGCAGGAGGGGGGCATGGATAGGATCAGCTCTTATCTGGGCTGCCCAGTGCCACACGAGGTGTAACGCCACACCCACACTGCCACACAACGTGTTTGAACAGACACACACACACACACCATAAAAATCTGTGCCATAGCTTGAGTTGTATTATTATCTCCTGTTTCTCTATAGGGTATGCAAATGATGTTAGTCTACTGTGTGGAGCCTAAAATATCCCAATAAATATGCAGATATAAAAAGATGTAAATGTATCAGAAATATACAGTGCTTTTTAATATGAAGCATTTACCCGAACTAACATTTTGACCCTGGCAAAAACAGTAATTTAAGATATTTCTTGATTTGGTAAATTTAGCACCACCTTCCGTCTTCCATAGTGTGAAAGGTACTTGAAGTAATTTTTCTTTCTGATCATCTTACTAATGTTCTGATTCCTCTTTAGTATTTCCTCTGACTTGTTCCACCGTCACAGAAGATATATTTGACCTTAGTTATTGTATTTAATATTACCATCATATTGTTATGTTTGGTCGACTCTGTGACTTGTAGTTAATTGGCAGTTTTGAATTTGAACATAATGACCTAAGAAAGCATATGATCCAATCGGAGAGTATTATTATTTTTATTAGCAATTAGTTGAGATCTATCTCATTTGTTTTTAGAACTGCTTTACTAGTTAGTACTGTTGCTTATCGCTTTGTTATGGGTTTCAATGGCTTTTATAGTTGGTTTCAATGAATCGATGCTTCTGCCGTGTAATTAAGTTTCTCATTCTTTGGTCGTCTTTGGTCAGGTGTTTCACGATGTTGCTAGGCAGATCTACGAGTCTGGCCACTTCACGCGCTAACTGCTGATTTTGACTCCGTTTTCTCAGACCCCATGTAGACTGTTGGAAAAGGACAGAAAGAGAGAATATTTAAAGTCACAGTTAAGTAAAGAACTGAAGGAAATGTGCAGTGGGAATTCACAGCATAATAGGAAAAGAATATTAAAATGAGTGCTTTATAGTTTAAATGGAAAGAAATATGGGTGACTGGACAGAGACAGCGGGACAGAAGAGCAGGGAGCGAGAGGGAGGGAGGGAGGGAGAGAGAGAGATGAGAGTATGTAAGCTAAACTAGAAGAGACAGGCCTGGAAAAGGATCATCCATGGTGTTACTGGTGGTCCCCCGGCTGAGATCCCAGCGTAGTTCTAACAGAGTTAGTTATCCATCATTTATATCAAATCTGTCTCCACCATCCCACCCCCCGAGTGAGAATCAGAAACCTGTCCGACTGTCAAATCTGATTGTAGTTGATGATACTTTTACTAAAATCAATTCACTGTGTGGGTGTGTGTAGAAACACAGCTCCACCAATGTGGCTTGGGCTCCATGTTGCATCATTCAACAACTCGTATTGCTAGCTATTGTTTCAGATTTGAAACATGTCGGGCTGATGTGAATTAAGCCATGTTAAGATGGGATAGTCACATAATGTGACTAGTCACAATTTTAAGTCGCCAAAACGCATGTACAGAAGGATTCTGTGGAGTGGTATTTTACCCCAGGGTTGTGATTATAAAGGTCAGCTGGACGTATGTGGTATAAACAAGGGAAAAATGGTCCAAAGTGTATATTTTACACAAATTAAATGTTCTAAGGACAGAGCTTACAATGAAACATCATATTTCATTGTTGCATCTAAGTACCAGATTATTAACATGACTAATATATACAGTATATAAAAAAGATCTGTGTAGTGTGAAAGCTTTCTTAATTAAGCATTTAATTTATCTGATATTATTGTTACCAGAGATGACTCCATATACGGAGAGGGTAGAACCCCCTATAGGAAAATAATATACTATCTATATCAAAATCATTTATGAAAATGTCTCTATTTTTATGTTTGTCTGGAAACTAAAAAAGGCCCCCGCAAACATCTGTTGTTGCTGCTGCAGGTGCTCATTTGTATTAACGTGGGTGTTTGTTCTTTATAGACTGTGCGGTAGTTATTTAAATATAATCTACTGGAAAAACATTTCAACACACTCCCACACAAACAGACTACACATCTCTACCTGTCATCTTTCAAACAATGTTCACTCAGTCCACAGCTAGCGCAGTAATTTAATAGTCATTTTTTAAAATGCTAATATAATTATTTTATTTTTCTCTCTGATAGGCCATGGTATTATTCTTGATGTATAATTTGGTCCACACTAATACATAACATTATGTATTAAAGTGCAACGGTATGTATTATGTATCACATAATTTGGTCCACATGGTCAAATGAAATCAGAGGACGACGTTAGAAAGTTTGTCGTGAGGTGGGCAGTTGAGTGTTTCGCAGTGGCAAGATGAAAGACAAAACACAAGACGTGAGATAGAGAGAGAGACAGACAGACCGTTTCATCATGGCTGAGGTGAGCCCAACGACCGTGCCTGCACTCACTGGAACAAAGCTTCATCATATGTAGTTCTGAACAGGAATGGTTTTAACTTTTGAAATTAAATACTACACACAGCGAGGCAGAGTTTCGATGTTGAACTGTGATTATTATTGTTATTTCTTTAATTCGGACTTCTCAGCGATCGATGTGGCTCCAGAGTAATCTTTAAATCATTTTTCTTTAATATTGTGTGGACACACCCGTACACCTTTTGAAGCACCGGTGCCCTGAAGGAAGGGGTAATAAACTGGAGACCAGAGGGTCCCTACTGTACTTGAATGCATGCGTTTGTATGTGTAGTTCAACCTTTATTTAAGCACAATATCCCATTGAGATCAAGAATCTCCTTTCCAGGGGAAACCTTCAACACACATTGTGCCCTGAAGCTATAAGGGAAGACAAGTATTCGAACACACACACACACACACACACACACACACACACACACACACACACACACACACACACACACACTTGTATTACTATACTTGTGAGGATATCCACATTTTAGGACGGCAGTCATATAAATGCAATTTTTAGACGTGCTGTGTTGCGTTGTATTGAATTGTGAGCTTATAGGCCTGCTATTTTCGGTGTACAACGCTGGCACGCAAAACTCCAACCCCAATCCCTAAACCTAACCTCTAAATGCCTAATCCTAACGTCAATTTGAGGTTTCCTAATTTCCTAATTGTAAGCCAGACATTATTTAACCTCAAAAACATCCTCACAATATCTACAGTATTTCTCTAATTCTACAATACTTGTGGGGACATTAGGCCTTCACAAGTATAGTAATACACATACACACACATGCTCGCACGGACTCAAGTATTGTATGATTAAATGAAATTTCCTAGGCTCAATACAGCAGTGCCGTATTGTAAGGTCTCATTTAACAGTACAGCAGGAGAGACATGTTGGACAATGGATAATGAATAACATAATATGATACTTCACAATGTCATCACTGGACGTGCACTTATCTCCTCATGGGCTCCGTTGTACCACATTGTGCGTACGGATATAGACACTGACATTGCTTTTTACTGCTGGTCCTCTTGCCAAAAAATGGAGGCTCCTTTGAAGAGGTACTGAGGAGAAGAAAGGAAGGAGTGAAGGAAATGAGAGAGAGTTAGGGAAGAAAAAAACGTCAATTACAATTACCAATAATAATCATTATAATTAAGCAGTCACTTAATGGGAAATCAAATTATTGTGGGGGTGACTGTGGGAGAGAGGGAGGTCCCACGGGACTGTATTAATTTCTGTTCTTTTATTTGGCCGCAGAACTTTCTCTTATTGTCTTTCCTTCTATTTTTTTTAAAAGAGGGGGGGGGGGGTGTTAAGAGGGCTTTATTAACTGATAGCCTAGGGTGGTGATATTTTTTGGGGGATGAGGGGGTGTGTGTGGGGGGGGGGGTTGCAGGAATAGCTATTAATATTAATATGTTTTGGGCATGAGGAACGGGGGGTTTGTGAAGCAGGGCAAAAGGCAGTCATGGATCCACAAAATACCCCTCCCCCCCCCCATACACACACACACACACACACACGCTTCTCCTTTTTTTTCTTCCACTGTCTCATTCTTTTCATTCTCTATCTTTTCTTTTTCCATGACTCTTCTTTGCCTCTTCTTGACTGGAGGCGCAAAGAGAAGTAGAAGTTGTTTTCAAAGCAAATAGTTCAGTTTAACAGTCAATATGGCAAGGGGAGTACCCCATGTACACACACACACGTGCGCGCTCGTGCACACACACACACACACACACACACACACACACACACACACACACACACACACACACACACACACACACACACACACACACACACACACACACACACACACACACACACACACACACACACACACACTCTCTCTCTTAGGGTTGGTACAGTTGCCCGGTATGCAAAGGAGCTGCCTAATAATAGCGGGGCCATGTTTTTCAGAAGGTCCCAGAGGGTTGCAGTGTGTGCAATTCTTGCCAATACACCACATGCATAGTGTTTGTGTGTGTGTGGTTAGTAGTTTCCTCTCCAGAGAGGCCTAGCAGTGTGTATGTGGCCATTCTAAGGCTTTCCTGCCCATGTCTCTTAATTAAGGAGATCCAGACAGAGAGCAGCTGGGCTGGGTCTGGCCTAGCTGGCACTCACCGTTCGTTCCATCCATCCATCCACCCATAATCCATCCATCCCTATGCATCCCTCCCTTTTCTCCACTCACCCTTTCCAAGGATGACACTTTCCTGTCATCCTTCGCCTCCCCGTTATGCATCCATTTCATTCCGTACCCGTTTCTTGACTTGATGGGATGGCAATGTCCACCTCCCCTCCCATGTTTAGATTTAGCCCCTCTGCGAAAGCTTTGAATATTTTAAACAGTGAAGCATTGGCGTGATCAATAGTGCTAGGATTTGCACACTGTCATGAGAGAGAATTAATTAATTGGTACAATCTCTCTGTGGATTTATTTATCTTTTACAGTGCAGAGGGTGATTTTGGAAATTGAACATCTGTCTGTCTCCTTGAGCAGTCTCCACCTTCCTTCCCCTAAGCCTCCCAGCTTCACCGCTTTCCCCATCCCACCATTCTCTTTACCCCCATCCTCCACTCCCAGACTCCATCCATTCCTCCATCCACCAAGAGAAATCCCTGGTTACGTAGCTGTTGCTATGCCAGTGTCGCAGAGCCAAATTTGAAACCATATGCTCGCCTGTGTGTTTACCTTGCTTCAATGTATTGGTGAGGTCGCCAAATGAAGTGTTATGGTATGTGGTCCTGCATATTTTATATTCAGATGTGCACCTCTTAGACTTAGTTTGTCCATATGTTTTAATAGTTAGTAACAGATGAGTACATTTGTTCTGCGCGATCAATGGCTTACCATTGGTATAGCTAGCTGTGCATGGAATTTTACTATTGTGTGTTAATTGAATAAAGTCTTTGCTCAGGAATGTGTGTGTGTGTGTGTGGGGGGGGGTGTGTGTGCGTGTGTGTGTGCTCGTGCACATGCGTGTGCATGCATTAGCACACCTTGGCTATCCCTTTATCCGGGGATTATGGTTAAATGGAATGCTGAGATTCTGGCGGGGAGCGGCCGATAAAGCTGGAGTCGGCGTTCGGAGAGAAAATTAATTATTGAGGATAAAATCAGAGCCGGGGAGATAGTTACTGAGTCGTTGGGGAGTTTAGTCATTGATATTTCAGCACAGGCTTCTAGACACCATGCAGAGTTCATCACACCCTTAAAGACGGTGTGTGTGTGTGTGTGTGTGTGTGTGCGTGTGTGCGTGTGCGTGTGCGTGCGGCCGGGTGCGTGTGCGCGGCCGTGTGCGTGTGCGCACACATGGTTATGCTGTAGGGGTTTGGAAAGTTTAAGCTTTTTGCCAAGGGTCGTCAAACAAAACAACATTTGTGCTGTTTTGTAAATTATTTTTGAGGACTGTTAAGGCCCGTTCATAGTCCCTAGATGGGTCTAAAACGTGCGTCAGGGGGTGAGGGATTCCGTCCGTTCTTTACGGATGCATGCATAGTCGCTGACGTTAAATCCGTAGGAATTATAACGTTGGGCGTCGTACACCTATTAATCCACTAGATGGCAGCTGCGAGGTTTTAAATGTTGTGAAAAGTGTTGCCATGTCCGCTTATTATAAGCGACTTTGGGCTTATTTTTCTGTAAAGTTGCTTGTAAACAAACATTGGTGGTTGCGGTTTTATTTGGGCTTGTTTCTAAAGTGTAGTTGCTTATTTGGGCCAATTATTATTTAAACCAGTGATTCTCAAATAGATATTGTAGATCTGCTATTTTCATGTGATGTGGCCTAGTCGATTATTTTGGGCTTGTTTTCATAGACCTGGTTGCTTATTTCTCTCACAAAACCTGGCAACAGCGCTAAAATGGACGCCAAAACAACGCAATAAAAGACACAAACTATAGTCCACAAACTAGACAAAAACAATGGTTGTCTACAAAACGTGAGTTTCGACCCATACTGCACTGTGCTATATTATTTGTGTGTGTGTGTGTGTTTAGGGAATGGCTGGCTGGGTTCATTTCGTCACAGTAATTAAGTACATTTACTCAAGTACTTCCACCACCAACGTGGGTCTTTTTGTGGAGAAAGAGTGCCCAAGGAAAACTTTTTTTCCCTGATATACTGCCAACGGTTTCCACTGGTACTACAGGCAACGTACAAACGAACGTACGTCGGCCTGACGGTGAATGTTGATCGCACGGACGGAAATCCTGGAGCCGTAAGTGACGGAGGGGGAGACAAAAACGACAACGCAAGGAGCGCTGGCGCTGGTTACGTATCCTTACGTCCGACTATGAATGATACTTTAGCTGGAAAGGCCCTCAAAAAGACCTCTAGAGTCTGAGGGCTTCCTCTACAGAGAGCCACCACTTTACACTCTATATATGAACTGCTTATTTGGATGGTCATGATGTATTTATTTCAGATATTGAATGGAAAATATTTTCGCTCAAAAGTTTTAGCCAGCATTTAGTCAGTTTACAGTTGTACTAAATATTTGTCACTTTCAAATAAATTCAATGTAGGAAAGCTAAGGTGTAAACCAATTAGTTGGTTTGTTTTGAACAACTGGCAGAAGTAACTGGCAGAAATGGAACTGCAATGAGAAGTATTGTCGATCAAACGCACAGCTGGTTTGTGAATTTCTGTTCTGTTCTACACAGGACAAAATATTACATGAACATTAAAACATCAATTGAGAGTTATTCTTACAGCCAAATGCTTTTCTCAAATCATGCTTTTGAATTTCCTGGATAAAAATGCTTGTATTAGTGCAGTGCTAGGTGGTTTTGCATTTGATATTTGATAATCATGAATGTAAATGTTTTTCTTTCATGTCTTATATAGTGCTTTTACTCCCATACTGGATATGGTAGGTTATTACTGAGCAAGTCTGGTCGCACCAGAACATTTTACCTATATTCTCACCTTCTAGCCTTGTGCATTAGGTAGGTGGATTAAAGTGCGAGTCATTGAAAGGTTTCCTCCGTGTTAAAATGAAACCCTAAGCATTGAACCTCCAGTACTTTACACTTTGATTCCTCGTTTTTAAGCATGCATTACTTTACTTTGATTACTTTGATACTTAGATTTTAGGAAAATAGGAGATTTCTTTTTGCCATTTACAGTAAGCCCTCCCAACCCTCCCAACAAAGTGATAATCTCAGCTAGTATTTGAGATTGTCAACTCAAATGTCAAATACAAAATGTACCATGTCTGTTTTCCACTTTTTTCATTCTTCATATGATAAAATATGATAACTTACTGATTAACTACTTTCAACCTGGTGTTCCTATTTTGGATCCTTTGAGATTAAAATTGTCAGAAATCGACAACAATTGTCAAGAGAAATAGCAAAGATAGAAGATCGACGTGACACCATTGTACGACAAAGTATCTAAAAAAGGAATAATACCCTGTATTTCATGCTCTTTACAAAAGACAAATAATTTCTGAGGGAGGATTAGAAATTCCTCTTTGCTGTGGGCATCTTAATATATCAACACAACAGCACTTGCTCCCCTCACATATTCATTTTAATTACATCAAAAAATATCAATGAAAATGACAGAGGAATATACTGTCCTGGCATGTCCTCAGTGTCCTACCTGCTCACAGTTAAAAAGCCTTTGCTGATCCAACAGGAGTTTTAATATTTATTCAAATGTGTGTGTGTGGGTGTGTGTGTCTGTGTGTGTCTGTGTGGATGTGTGTGTAGGTCTGTCCTCTTAAGTGCAGACTGATCAATAGTAATTGGGTTGAGTGTCTCTGGCCTGTTTCTCTCCTTTGTGCTGAGGGCCTTTTGTCGGCTGACAGGGCCAAGAGAGAGAGAGAGAGAGAGACGGAGAGAAAATGGAGGATGTTTGCAAGTCGTCGAGCATGACTGACTCTCAACCAAGTCTCTGGATATTAGCATTACCTACTAATCAAAAAAAAAAAAAAAAAAGAATCTACCTGCGTTTCCCTATGTTGTTTCTTTCCATTCAGTCACCACTAGAAGGGGGGTTCGTGTGTGGTTATGTGTGCGTGCATGGTGTGGAAGGGAAACTTCAGGGTGACTAGTATGATACTTACTGGTTAAGTGTTAGTAAAATGGGGATAACTTGATGGTATACATAGCTCACTCACTCACTCACTCACTCACTCACTCTGTGGCTCGCTTCTTCCTCTTTCTCTATTCTGTGTTGTGTGTGTGTGTGTATAGAGTTGGTTTGAGCTCCAGTGGTATTAGTAAGGAGGTATTAGGCATAAACTCTAAGGTATATTAAAGCAGCGGCCCTGTTGTTCATATAAACACGCCAATTCAATTTAGCCTGCCCCGCGGGGAATGGGATTTCAGCTACAGAGAGGAGGGAGGGAGAGAATGAGGGGATGGATGGAAGTGGAGGAAGAAGGGGATGAGGTAAGGATAGGCGAATGGAGAGAGGTGGGGGTGAGGAGAAAGCAGCAGCAGCAGCAGCAGCAGCAGCAGCAGCAGCAGCAGCAGCAGCAGCAGCAGCAGCAGCAGCAGCAGCAGCAGCAGCAGCAGCAGCAGCAGCAGCAGCAGCAGCAGCAGCATAGGAGAGTGGAATGAAGAGAGAATGGGCAGAAGAGGAGAAATAGGGGAGGAGTGTAAAAGTGGTCGTGGGGGGGGGGGGGGCATCAGAAGATGGGCAAGGAGCGAGGTGAGATGAAGGAGAAAAGAGGGGCAAAGCATAGAAGGTAGGGATAGTAAAATCCTCGATGTTAATTTAACTGAGTGCACAAATGGACCCAAATGGACACTTACGGGGCAATTTTTACACTGGGACTTACAGGGGATTTTACATGTTGAGTATAGGGAGTGACATGGCTGATTTCTTTTTGGAGGTATACATGAGTGTTTCATTATATGTTTCATGACATGTACACACGTGTGTGCATATGCATGTGCTGGTATGCACATAGGTGTCGCCCACAGTTCATTTCAGCATAGGCACCGGACACACACACACACACACACACACACACACACACACACACACACATACTGTTGAAGGAAGGATTTTTTGGGTGGGCTGTGCACGGTTGGACAGAGCCCCTGTGAGAAAAGCCACGCAGTTCTATTATTCAATCCAAATTCAAATGGGCTTGTCAGGGAAGCTCCCGCTTTTTATTACCTGTCAGAAAAGCCCAGGGATGGATGGACGGATGGAGGGAGAAGAGGGGAGCAAATTAAACGACAGTAAATAAGACCACCCCCCCCCTCCTTCTCACCGCTCTCTCCTGCCATCCCCCCGCACTGTGTTTTTTAGACTCACACACACACACACACACACACACACACACAAACATTCACAGCCTTTGACAGCATGTTGTTGTTCCCGCGATCCCTAGTTTACCTTAAGCAGGTTTATCTGTCAGTCACACAGGGAGAGTGAGAGAGAGTGAGAGAGAGAAAGACCTAATTATTTTCTTGATGGCCGATTATAATCTCCATCTCAAAACAAAATCGGAGTGAAGCTAGTTTATCGTTTTTTAAGTCGACATGCAAATGAGTCGTCATTCTATGGTCTTTATTAAACCGCAAATAGGGCATGTTCCTGTTCGCCCAGGAGCAGAAGGATGAACGTTTTAATGGAATGGAAGAAAAAGTGAAATCTCCACACCGTGCGTAAAATAACCATTATTATCATGAGAGGGCCAGAGATGCAAGATATATCTCATGAGCTGTGCAAGAGCCTGTGGAAAAGAGAGGGTAGACCTTGGTGTTTCAACTCCTTATGCACACACACACACACACACACACACACACACACACACACACACACACACACACACACACACACACACACCTCCCCCCATGTCTTGCCCCCTTCAGCCAGGCAGAACCCCTGCCATCTGTCTATCCCCCCTTTTTCCGTTCTTCCTCTTCTTTCTATCACACCCTCCTCTCTCTTTTCTCCTGTCTGATCTCCTTCTAGAACTGCCACCCCCCCCCCCCCCGCTGCCCCCCACTCACCCTCTGTTTTCTGTTTGTCTGGGCCATTTCTTCTTCCTCACCTTTATCCACCAATGGAATTCAGAAGGATCTGGAATATGCAGTGTTGGTTTTCCAGGAGGAGGTCAAAGGGAATGCCTTCATCTGTCAGACAGAGCCATTGGCCCACATGCCAATGTAAAGTGATAGGTTCCATTAAACATACTGTACGGTATATATTATTAGGGTACTTTCCTTTTTTTGGGGGGGGGGTTCAACACGGTACACAGGTTGAACCCATTCAATCTGGCAACGCATCTACGAATGTCTTCTAAATCCTAACGTATGTTGCTGTATCAGTGGTGCTCAAACTTTTTCATGTCAAAGATTTGCACACATTTTCACCAAAAACATCTAAAAAGACATCTGTAGTTAAAAAAGACATCTAAAAATGACACAGATACGTTCCCGGATTGAATGGGTTAACATAAAAATAATGCATGACTGACTGTTACTTGTACACGGTAAAACCCTCTGTTAATTTAACTTCAAATGGACTCGTAATTGTTGTGTCATTTAGCTGTGACATCATGGAGCAGGTGACGATCAGGGATTCAATGCTAAATTTGTCTTTTCTCATCACCGCCATGTCACGAGATGTTAATTAACGTGAGAGTTCCCTTTTGACACCCTTTGTGTTTCCCCCCCAGTTTTGTGCATTTTTGTGTTCAAGTCTCAAATATTACTTTTTCTTCTCCTTCACTCCACTAAAAAGTATTGTTTGGTGACCCTTCTCCCACATCTATCACACTTTCCACTCTGCCAGACATAAAGGGGGGCTTGGTGCATTCATAAATTGCGTTTGAATGGAGTGATAAAGGAGCCATATTAGGAGTTTCTGTTCTAATCCTCTACTGTGCTTTGTCTGTCCCCTGTACCACAGAGGAGCTGCTCTAATTAAAGACTAATAATTGTATTGTTTTATAAAGCCTATAGAGACCAAGAGATACTGCACTTTAATCATTTTGCTTTCTCCACTGTACGCTGCTGTCTGTGCTAGGGGTATCTCACTGAGGTCTATAATGCAATGTGTGGTAAATGTTTGTGTGTGTGCACACACACACACACACACACACACACACACACACACACACACACACACACACACACACACACACACACACACACACACACACACACACACACAAGTAGTGGTATACAGTAGCAAGAGGAAGAAAAGGCCAAATCTAAATTAAAACTTTTAAGCGCCATAATTTAATTACCCTAAAGGCTGTGGATTTAAAGGATTGAGGGGGTAGCTTTGTGTGTGTGTGTGTGTGTCTGTGTGTGTGTGTGTGTGTGTGTGTTTTGATTGCCCCTGCAAAGGGAGTGGCTGTGGCCAGGATTATTCTGATTTTTCAATTTACCCTTTCTGTATTGTGTGTGTGTATGAGTTTGTGTGTTTGAATGAGTGTGCGACCATAGCATAGCACAACCCAAACCCCAAAACCCTGTCGGCTGCCCTCTTAGCCCCCCCCCCCCCCCTCCAACCCCTACCACCTCTACCCTTCGCACGCATGCACGCACACCACAGCGCCAGCAGATAAAAAGGCATTATGGTAAATTCCACTTAATGACAAATTTTTAATTTGAGGAACAGGGCCTGGTGAATGGAGCTTAATTACTGGGGCCAAAGATCCGTTGGAGAAATAACCCCCTCGACGTGCCCAACCTGCCTGATAATGGAGCACTCCACAGAATGCCACAGATTAACCCAACGCTGTTTATCTGCCCCGGTTTTTTCCTTCCCTCTCCCTGTATAGTAACAAAAATAACAATCATGAAAATTCTATCTGCCTCCTAGCCCCCATTAACCCCCTCCCCCTTCCCGCTGTTTCTCGCCCGCCCATTGCCTGGTTCACTCCCGCAGGAAGAAATTCATCAAAATGAAATTGAGGTCGCAACTCAGTGGTTTTATTAGAATATATTTACAAATTGTGTGTGTGTGTTAGTGATTTTACCCTGTAGAAGAAAGAGTCTGAAATGAATTGGGCCATTTACTCCATGAACGATAATTTGTGTGTGTGTTTGTGTACATGTGTGTCGCTTTAGCCATACGAATTAAACACTTGTTGACTAAAATCCAGTGGTGTTGAATACAGTAGGACTTAATTCATCTGAATGTGTCCAGCTACTGAAATGGTCAGAATGAAGTATAGTCTACTTGCAGTAAGTACACAATAATAATAATAGCAATAGTATTAATAATATATAAAATATATATAATCTAGCACAGACAGCAGAGTACAGTGGAGATAATCTATTCTCACTCTTTCTCTTATTTTATCAGTTGGCACATATTGATTTTTAGGGGCAAACGTGAGTGAAATGCTCTCCCTTCTCAAGAATCTCTGCAGCCAATTCAACGTACTGAATCAGGTTATTGGGCCCCGCTAATGCCTGACCAACGACGCGGGACACACTGCACAAAATATTACTACTGATTATTGGGCACTGATGCTTCACGACGGCCCCACTGCCCGACAGCACCCTGGTGTGTTTGGGCCTTAAGGCTGTGGTGCTGGCCTTGTTTGTTGTATAATGTTATTAACATCACTCTGATAAAATGCCATGTCTAGGTAACACCAATCAATACAGGATTATGATTCGTTTCCAGTTCCAAACTAATCTTCTATGTAAATTCCAGGCTGAATGAGGTTGTTGTGCAGATTATAATGCCTGACAACCACCATTGTTCAATGTTGGAAGGCTCTCTGGTGATCTCTCCTGATGCCATCATTTGATTATATTATATCATGTGTATGTTCTTGTGGTGTGTGATTCTAAATCACCAAAGTTAGTAAAAGTACTGTGGTTAAAGAAGTTGACATCTCAGAGGGTGTTTTTATTCCACCAAGCCATTTTCAGTGCCCATTCTGCTTAACCTCGAACTAGTTATTTGCATTTTGACAGGAAAAGAACTGGCTTTTGGACTGAAAAACTGGTTCCAGATTGGCATCAACTCCTTGATGGTCTAGAAACTAGAACCATGTTTTTTCTAAAACAATACTGCCAATAACAATTCATCAGCAACATTTTAAGTAACAAAATCAGTCAAAAAGATATCATAATAATAAAAGTGTGTGAACGCCTTTTGAATTGTGTTCTAAATTAGTTGACCAAAATTAAAGTTGTTTTGACTGAAATCGCAAATTATTAGATGGGAGCGGTGTAGTGAATAACCCATTGAAGCATATTTATAGAAACTGATAAGATTTGGAGAACCACTTAATGCACACAGCACATTAACCAGCTGTAGTTTGAGCCAGTCTTGAATTCAGTACTGGTTTCAACTACCAATAGTGGATAAACTTGTACAGTAGCCATATCAGCAACAGGTTTAAAGAAGAATTTTGGACTAAGTTTTTCTTACCTTTTCTATGATGATATGATATCTTAGGATTAATGGTACAGTAGAACATTTTCATAACTCCATCCTGGGTCCGCCACAGCTTAAAACGTGCGCGGATAGGCCTTGCGTTAGATCACATATTTGAATAGCTTTTTTTTCTTTCTTTTTTTGTGAGATCTGACGTTCATAGTGACAGAACACTGTCCAAAAAAACAAAAAAAAACAAGTCTCGCTAGACGAGATTGAAATACTTTAAGCAAGACTTAAATATATATATATTTTTTTGGTTGCATAGTGTTATGTCACTATGAACGTCAGATCTCACAAAAAAAAAACGTTGTCCAAAATTCTCCTTTAAATTGAATGCTCAATAATGAAGCTGTAACATTAGTTCTGAGATGACTCCTAGTCTTTAATTAACAGCATAAAATGACTTCTATACTGTACATTGACATGCTTACCTTTGTTCTGCTTAAACTATATCTCCATTGTGGAACATAATCCAGTGATCATTTTTATTTTACTACACTATTATTCATTAACGTATTCTCACATGCATTTATCGTAATATGAGGCAATAACATGAACAGTAGACATGACAGTAGACATGACAGTTTATCATTTATTTGCACAGCTGATCACAGCAGTGTGCTGCAGTACACGATCACGTGACCGCAAATACAAGTCCATCTCCAACTAGAAATATGCCGCCTTTGGTCTCATGAACTCGTGGAGAACGTTCTTACCGAGGATACAAGTCTGTTCTTTGCGTTCTTAAGGTCCTTACACACCGGGGCGATTTTTTCGTGCGAATAATACGCTTTTTTTAAAAACCTTATAAAGTCAATGCAAGCGTACATGGCGCGAAAAAGCGTCTTTTAATTATTCGGAACGAGTCCGAATTTTGCGTATATTCGCACATTCGCCGGTGTGTAACCGCCTTTAGTATTGAGAAACGTCCTCAACTACGTTGTGGCTGTTTTTTTAAGTGGAGACACATTCAGATGTCTTCTGAACAAATTAATGTGCAGTTTATCTTGCTTTTTCAATAAACAATGCAAACTAGCAGGTTAATCAAAACTGCCAACAAGTCTTTAAGCTACGGTGATTTGAACTCTCCAAACAGAACAGACACTGTAGTTAAGCTTAGCAGGAAGTGATTACCTGTTTTCTTGCTTTTGATACAGATGTGCTATTAATTCAGTGTGGGATAACATGAACACATAAAGTATATTCACACAACATGTACTCCTTCACGTATGCACACAGAAACATAGACAAGTGTACACACACACACACACACACACACACACACACACACACACACACACACACACACACACACACACACACACACACACAGTCTTTCTCTTTGGCCTTCTCTGGGTCGCTGTTGTTCTGTACCCTGATTGGACCATGTGGTTGCTGTGCGGTTTCCAGGCCGCACCCCTGCTGTGTGGTAATTGGTGTCTCTGGTCTTGCCGCATGGCGACGGTGGTTTGATTGATAGGCCTGGCCACCTGCCCTGCCCTGGCCTGGCTGCCAACATGGTGCTGAGGTGGAGTGAGCACGGATTCTGCGTGGGTGGGGGAGGGGGGTGTTCGTCATGGAGATGGTTAATCAGAGAAAGAATTACATAGTTGAGGTCAGAGAAAGAGTGGGTAGCGTAAGAGTGTTGGTTGGTAAAAAAAAGAAGTGGTAAAAGAAGTGAGAAAATATTGAACCTTATTGAAAATTAGTAGTAATAGTTTTCTGATTTCATTTAGCACAATATTGCCTCCGTTGACATCAAATTAACAATACAATTTTGGCTGACTGTTTTTAAAACTTTGAGATTATTGTATTTCATTTTATTTGAGTGTTTTTGCAGCTTGGTCTAATTGAAAAGAAGCCACAGGTGTGGGCAGGCTCCCTCCGGTAGAGCATTGTATCTACAGACTCCTCATTTCCCCTCAGCTTTCTCATGAAACGCAACAAATGACTGAATATTTGAGAGTTTAGTCATGTCAGTAAACCACACTCCAGATCTTTTCTGTAACCAGCACCTTTTACCCTAGTGTGTGTGTGTGTGTCACTGCACGTAAACCCAAGCATCCCTATTCTGGGCAAAAATAGGGATGCTTTGGCGAAAATGGCAGATCTGCAACTCGACGCATTGTGAGCTTGTAGATCTACTATTTTTGGCAAAGTGATTAGGTGTGTAGAGGGAATAAAGTTGGGGACCAAGTATACATAGACCCATTGGGGAGGACGGTATAGTATACTGTAAGTGGTTAATCTCTTAACCTTTTCTCGGTTTCTCTCTCTTTCTCTTCCTCTCTCTCCCACTCTTTCTCTGTCTCTTTTGCTTTCTAACAGAGAGATCAGTGAACATTGTCAAAGAAAGAGCATGAAATGAAGCAAAATGAATGTGGTGCTTTAATCTATAATTGGCCTGTTCAATTATTGATCTATATCTTACATGACAGTTCACACATGCACACATACACGCACGCACACACTTGTCCATGTCTTTCTATTAGATTTTTTCAATCAACAGTTTTAGTCTTACTCGTTCTCCCAATTTAGTCATTATGTCAGTTTACCCCATGTGTTTAGTCACTGCTGGCGTGGAATTCTGGATCAATCAGTACTAGATGAGGCAATATTCTAGGTGGTGATGGATATACTTTAAATAATATACATGATATATATCATGGGGAGAAGTACAATAACACTCAGGTCGGTGGTACGGTAAACAAACTCAGGGATCAGACCATAGTTATGTATACTTGTTGCACCATAAGTTGTACCATAACGAGACAGGCTCTACCAAAACAATAGCTGTCCGACCTAAGTTCTTCTCACTGCTGGGTCTGGGTGGTTGTAGACAACCACATGTCTTCTCAGATACTCTCTGATACTCATGGAGTTTCCAGCTGCTTCTTTTCACCTGACAGTGAGTGAGGAGATTCGTCAGGAGGACATAACACGTGCGGAGGAACACACTATCCCTCCCAGTTCTGCTCCTCACTTTACAGGTGTCCCGAACAACCTGTAGGAGTTACTAGTTACTAGTGCCACCACAAAGAACGTCCTCCCCACCCGTCTTCCATGTCCAATTGTGTTTGTTGGAACGTCCGGCCAAGCCAGAGGCACTGTGGAGGAATTGAACCCATATCTCCATGACTTTTCTGATTCCACATAGTGTAAGT